>NC_021162.2:20710848-20735762 GCF_000331145.2 Cicer arietinum | reverse complement strand
TATATATATATATATATATATATGCAATGGATAATGAACTTTACTAGTTAATCCTAATAAAATCATACACACAAATACATGTAATTTTCATTGGCTTCGTCACAACAAATAATTTTTTTAAAAAAAAAACGAAGAGAAATGGTAACCGATTAATAGCATAATTTTGTAGATAAGTGCACTTCAATTTTATACAAAGAAATTAATGGTAATATTGCAACGTAAATAGCTATTGAAATCATCCTTTTTAACAATCTCACAACTTCTTCCTTTGTTCATACATTTCCTTTAAGCTCTCTTGCTCTCTCCCATTCATGATTCATACATTCCCAAAATAGTTTTCTAGTCTATTATGTAAATCCCAACATCTCGCGCTATTGAATTCATCCTTGTCTAGTGAGCTATTTCTCGTAAGAATTTAGAGGTGTTAAGAAAGAAAATGTCTAAGATAAGGGTTTTTTCCCATGCAAAGTTAAACTAGATATTAAATTAGTGGTTTGTAATATATTGATATGATGTTTTGATGTCTTAAAAGAAAAAAGTTGATTTTCTGTTTGTCTTAAGGAATTTAACTATAATTTTTTATTTTTTTGGGTAATATGTTTGTCTTGATGAACTTTATTATAAAGTCCTATTTTTATTATTATAACATGATAAATATGCTTGTTGTGAAAATATTTAACGTAAAGTTGCAATTCTTATGTGTCTTAGTATACTTAATTATGAAGTTATGATTTTTATTACGATATCATTAGTAATATGTTTGTTATGATGTATTTTATTTAAAGTCTTGGCTTTTTGAGTATTTAATTTTAAAATTTTGATTTTTATGAACAATATATGTATCTTGAGGAAATTGTTGAAAATTTTATATTTTTAATTATGACAATATGAGAAAGGTGGTTATTGAAATGCATAATGCATTAATGTATAGTTTGATTTTTATGCTAAAAGAGTAGTAATGGGGAACATTTTATTGTAAAAGGAATAAAATTTCTATTTCTATGCGTTCTTGGTGATATAAGTTTTGATTTTTATCAACGGCATAGCCAAATCGAATTTAATGGATTATTAAAATGAAAGAGGTAATTTTGAGATATTTATTCAGGTGCACATGCATTCCATATTTGAGATGTTGAATTTATTGAGTCATGTCTATGAGCATTCATGAGAATATAAATTTGATGTCATATGTGATTTAAATTTAATCATGAATATTTTATCTATGTGATTGCCTAAGTGGCTAGTGATTTTGTCTTAAACATTGTTCTCTTTGTAGTCGCCTAAGTGGCTAGTGATTTGTGTTATGAACTTTTTATCTTTATGAATGCCTAAGTGGCTGATAATTTGTGTTGTGAGCATTTTATCTTTTCAGTTAACTAAGTGGATGGTGACTTGTTCCTTGAGCATTATTATCATGACATATTAGATGTATCTTTGTGGACGCGTGATTGATTTAATTTTCTCTATTGGTATGGGTGAATTTTGCGTGGAGGCCTTAGTGGCAGATTATATTTAGATCATATACTTTTAAGAGCATTCATAACTTGCATACATTTTATTATTATTTTTATTTGATCTAATTATGTGTTGTAGGTGAGTTGATACTTTAATTGTTTAGGTACATTGTATGACTTAATACATCTTTGTGAATTATTCAGATAAATCAACTTCTTTAAATCGTTTATCACAGAAAGATGTTATATTTATAGTTTATGGATGTTAACTTATTATTTGGTTAAATTTTTGTTGTGGGATGTACTGACCCCTGACACCATCATCTAGGTACTAATGATCTCAAAGAGTTACATAAATAATATTTGTTTGGTGCACGCGTGTGGGGAAATGAGACTTTTATGTAAAAATAATGTTTTGTATTGATAAAATTGATGTTGTACATTTTTAAAGTCTATTTACTTTTCATCTATAACTTAAAATAGAAACGCGGAGGTAAGGTTTCTTCCGCTAGAAAATAATTGAATCGTCATTAATTTCATTCAACCTTATTTTTCTTGAATTTTAGCTTAATAGAATTTATTTTATTTTAGGGCATAAATGAACATTTTTCTATCAATTAGCAAATTAACTTTGAAAAAAAAATAATATCTAGTAAATTTATCTAATAATGTTTTGGATAAAAAATATGGGGTGTTACACCTTGCCTTTGGCCACTAAATAAACAAAACCATCATTTGATTTATAGCTCTATTGGACTCTTGATTAAAGACTATGTCGTAACCACCATTACTTAATTGACTTATGCTAAGTAGTTTATGATTTTGTCCATTTACTAATAGTACCTTATTTATAGAAGTTAAGGAATTTTTATCAATGGTTCCATGTCCGATGATATGGCCTTTCTGCTATCCTCTAGAAGTCACTAAGCCTCTATTGATCAAAGTTAGGTCTTGGAATATAGACCTTTCTTTCGTCTTATGTCACAAGTGTCCATTATCTAGGTACCATGAATTGTGTTTCAATTATGCTACTGAGAACATCTGAAACATAGACGATTTTTTCTTTAGGTACCCATATATGGTTGAGTCCTAGTTTCTTAGTCTTAAAAGGTTTCTTGTCTGTTCATGTGGTTACCATATGACAAGATATTTTGGAGTGACATTTCTTTGAACATACATTACATAAAATATTAGAGGGAATGAACTTTGGTTTAGTTTCTATTTCTTGAATTCATATTCCTCTTTTGCCTTTTCTACTAACACCATAAATCATAAAGGCAAGTTTACTTCTTTCTAAACTCTTATCAAGAAAATCTTTAAAAGCTACTTCATATTTATCATAATTACATATGGCATCTTCTATAGGTTTTAAAGCAAGATTATTTTTCAGAGTTAGATTTTTTATCTTAAAATCAATAATATCAATTTTTAGAGTATCAATTTTTTCAGTCAGATTTGCATCTTACCATGCATCTTGAAGGTGATTGTATTGATCATGAAGGTTCTGAACTTATCATTCATCTTGAACATCTTCTTTTGTTCAACATCCGTCTTTTTTCTTGTAATTTCAAAACCATCAGTATATGCTGGAGCAATATAACCATCTTCCACTAAGTCCCAAAGTTCAGGATCTTGTGAGATAATGAAACTCCTCAGCCTATCCTTCTAGTACTCAAAACGTTCTCGATTAAATAGTGGTGGTCTGTTGATGTTTCCTCTAGAAGCTTCATATCAAAACTAGACATGTTGAATCTTGAAATTAGTTTGAGGTCGAGCTTTGGTGCAAATTGAAGGTGCCAAACACGAGAAAGGGGGGTTGAATTTTGATTGTCTAACTTAATTATTTTCCATCATAGGCATTGACTTTTCTTCATCAAAGTATGACTTGATTGTGGTTGTCAGATATTGTATACTTTGCTTTCTTGATATTTAGAGGCAATTGTGTGACTGAAATTAGTGACTTTGGCAAATAACATTGTTGCATTATCAGAGTCATTGCAAATTAGAAAAAGCATATTGGAGTGTGTTGCGATTGTTTAGATGAGCGGAACATGATCTTTAATTATTAATCTTGAACATTAGCTTTAGAGTTTAGAGTCATGCTTATAAAAACTCTTCAGATGCATGTTGAAATGTGCGTATTAGAGGCACACTAAATCATCAAAGGCATGCTGAATTACCAGAAGCACACTATTAGAAGCACATGCGTGTAATAAATTTTACTTCACCTTTTTACTTCCTCTAGCGACTTCCTCCATCACTTCCTTTGGTTTTCCTTTTCTAATTTCTACAAACTTAATTGAAGCCATTAGTCCAATAAATTTTTCTCACGAAATACTTTTTGTTAACATCAAAAAGCAAGAGAAATTCTTCCTAAGACCAACTTGGTTTCAACATTATTCTTCATACATTATTCTTTATCTCAAACCAAATGCAGCACATGTGGAACAATTGAAAAAAAACATTTTCCAAAAAACATATCATATGAATCATAAATAGTAGAGAAAGAAAAGAAGAAAACCATCTATATATGAATGAAAAAAGCCAAGACATTTCTAATCAGAGTGTCCAATGCTTGAGAAGGGAAACTCCCAAAGAAATGACTTCAGTGGAAAGAAAAAGGATTTGATGGCTACACGAGATGATTATGATGAATCCACTAAACAAGATGAAGAGAAAACAAACATGGATTTGATGGCAAATGTTTTCTCTAACTTTGATTTTGACAATGAATCTCTTGATGAGAAAATTGAGGTATTATCTTATCTATCTCACGGTAACATTTTAAATATTCTAAATGAGTTTCTGAATAAAAATCATAATCTATCTTCAAAACTAAAGAATCTCATACAAACTCATTTCATCTTATCATAAAAGTATGATTCCGTTGAAAAGGATTTTAAAAACACAAAAACTGAAAATTTGACTTTGAAGGATAATCTTTAAAATATCTTAGAGGAAAATGTATGTAATTTTGTTAAGTATGAAAAATCCTTTCAAGAGTTTCTTGCAAATGGCATAGATAGAAGCAAAAAAGTCTTTATGATCAATGGTGTTAGCAAAAACAATAGAAGAGGCGTTGGTTTTGAGGAACTAGAGGAATCTACTAAATTTATTATACCTAAAACTGCTTGCGGATATTTCTTTAAGAAAGGTCATAATAAAGTAACATGTCAGATGTTGAAAACATGGAAAATAGGTACCTAAAAACAAAATAATCCATGTAGTAGATATTCTTAACAAAAAAGTTGAAACACCAATCATGGTAATTGGATAGTGGATTTTCACGAAACATGAAAGAAGAAAATTCTAGTCTCAAAGCGGGACTCTCATGAAAAGAGGATTTGTAGGAAATCATAAAGGTAAGATCATAAGGTGTCGCACAATAGGTAATGGTTCTCTTTTTTTTCTATTAAAAATGTTCTACTCGTAAAAGGACTAATGCATAATCTAGTGAGTACAAGTCAATTAAGTGACAATAATTATGATGTTGTCTTCAATTAAGTATTTATAAAATAAACTTATTAGATTTAGAAAGACAAGAAGTAAAGTGTCTCGAACCAGTGAATGAAGAACAACTGATCTGGCTTAAAAGGTTGGGACATGACAAATTGAGATTAATCTCAAAGTTGAAAAGATTCAACCTAGGTAGAGGTTTTTTTTGTGAGGCATGTTAGAATGGGAAACAAACAAAATCATATTTTTCTTCAAAGAATGTCTTTTCCACTTCTAGACCTCTTGAATTTTTGCACATTGATTTATTTGGTACTATAAGAATTGCCTCTAAAAGTGGTAAAAACGTATGGAATCCTTATTATTGATGACTATTCTAGATGTACATGGGTAAAGTTCCATAGACACAAGGATGAGTCACATAAAGTTTTCATTTCCTTATGCAAACAACTGCAAAATGAAAAAAGGTTTATATATTACAGTAATTCATAATGATAATGGTGGTGAATTTGAAAACAAACCTTTTGAAAATTTCTTTGAAGAGAATGGTATTTTGCATAGTTTTTCGACTCCTAGAACACGCCATTAAAATGGTGTGGTAGAAAGGAAAAATATACCTCTTCTAGAAATGGCTTGCACCATGATTCATGAAACAAATGTTGCCAAACACTTTTGAGGAGAAGCAATGAACACAACATGTTACATTCAAAACAAAATATATATAAGACTTATCCTTAAGAAGAAACCTTACGAACTATGGAAAGGAATAAAACCCAACATTTCATATTTTCATCAATTTGAACACAAAAGAGAATCTTAACAAGTTTGATTCACAATCTCAAAAATGCATATTCTTGGTATACTTTGAAAGGTCTAAAGCCTATAGAGTATACAATGTAGAAACTCTCATTGTTGAAGAATCAATCCATGTCAAGTTTGATGACAAATAACATGACCATAAAAGGTCAAAGCAATCTGAAAATTTTGCACATTTAAAGATATTAGAGGAACTAGAAAGATCAGAGGAATCAATAAAGCCTCCCTCTGAAGAGCTATAAAATGAATGCCACAACACAAGGAGAAGTAATGATGAACCATCTACCAGCCAACCATCAAGTACCTAAGCTTGGATTGAAGTATAAATCATCACATCCATACTCTCTAATTATAGGAAATATAAATGACCCTATGAAGACTAGGAATGCTTTTAAATAAACGTTAATATTTAGACTATTTTTTGAAATTGAACCTAAAACAATAGATAAATCTCTATCAGATGACGGATGGATCATAGCCATGCAAGAAGAACTAAACCAATTCAAGAGAAATGATGTATGAGATCTCGTACGTAAACCTAAAGAAAAGTAGCCAATTGGAACCAAATGGGTTTTATGAAACAAGTTGAATGAGAAAAGTGAAGTGCTAAGAAATACAACTAGACTTATAGCTCAAGGCTGTAGGCAGTAGGATGGTATTGATTAGATTTAAACTTTTGCCTATATGGCAAGATTAGAAGCAATCGAGATTTTACGTTCATTTGTAGCTTTTAATAAATTATCTTATATCAAATGGATGTGAAAACTGCATTCTTGAATGGATATATAAATGAAGAAGTATATGTCAAACAACCTTCTGACTTTGAAGATAATGATTTTCGATATCGTGTTTTTAAATTAAAAAATCTATGTATTGTCTAAAACAGGAACCAAGAGCTTGGTATAATAGACTAAGTAGTTTTCTACTAAAAAACAATTTTGAAAAAGGTTAGATTGACACTAATTTATTTAAAAAATCATACAGCAATGACATTTTCATTTTCAAGTATATGATGATGATATAATCATCTAAGCTCTATCAAGAGTTTTCTATGTTAATGAAAAATGAATTTGAGATGATCATGATATGGGAGAACTTAAATTTTTTCTTGGAATCCAAATTCACCAAAGCTTAAACTAAGTATTCATTCATAAAATCAGATATAGAAAAGAGCTTCTTAAGAAATTTAAAACGGATGAATGCAAATCCATGCTTACACCTATGCATGCCACATACTCTCTTGATAAGGGTGATGGTAGAACGAATATGGTTTGAAGAACAATGACCTTTAACTGTTTTGATGATAACAAAAACTATTTTTGGAAACAATTTATAGCACTAATAAATTTAATTAAGTGTTCAGTTCCCTTGTCATGAACCTTAAATACGTTACATTGCATATTCAAATGACTGGAGATGATAAATAAGAAAAACAAAGCAATGCTTTGGAAGATTTGTTAAAGTTATGAGTGACTCTAATAAACACAGTCTCAACATGCGTCTCATGAACCTTCTAATACAAGCTCGCTCTGATAATTCAACATATGATGAATCTGATAAATCATTGATCGTTTGGTGAAAGCGTCAAGTTATCACTTGGACAAAGTCAACGCTCTAATAAAAAGTCCACATTTAACATCCTCTACTCACTAACTTGAACTTTTCATCTGCCTAAAGAAGTTAAGGACATCCATTAAATATGTCATCCTTTGATCTTTCTGTCATTTCTCTCAAGGAAGCTCTATTGATCAATTATAATACCTCTTTAATGAAAAAGCTTTTCATTCATTTATTTCGTTTAACATGTTTTAGCATTTTACATAAATTCTTCTTAACACATTGCCTTTTTCATTTTCTCAATTGTCTTTTCATTTTGATCGGTTTCTACTTAAATACTAAAAAATGTATCTATTGAGAATGTTACCGTTAAATATCTTGAATCAGCACTTATAACAAATCAACCTTTAAGAAATAGTGAGGATGTCATTATCAGAATGTTACTTGAAGCGTTGACCAGCCAGTCAAATGGTTTACCAGAATTATTAACCGTAGAATGATCATAGTGAGCTTTTATTAATAGATTCAACAGAGGCGCATTGAGAGTACATTTATCAGAGTCAAACACAACTTAAACATATTCTTCAAAGTCACTATGAACATGTGTAGTAGATTTTCTTT
Source organism: Cicer arietinum (assembly GCF_000331145.2). Lineage (NCBI taxonomy): Eukaryota > Viridiplantae > Streptophyta > Magnoliopsida > Fabales > Fabaceae > Cicer > Cicer arietinum. Next base: position 20,727,861 of record NC_021162.2, on the reverse strand, counting down.
GTTCGTCAAAGGGTCTAACTTGCCAGAACATTGATTTTATCATACGCTTCATTTAAAGCTTTCATCTTTTGACCTTTAAGTTAGAGGATCAACACGAGTCTTTATTTAGAGGCAAACAATCATTGTAGTGTTATTTTCGTTTGTCTATAGAGGGTCAACCATTGACTTGCATTTCCTTTGTCTTTAACGCCTTAACCCGAACTGTAGATTATCATAAGCTTATTGCAATACTTCTTATTGCTTTATTATGACATGCTCTATTAGTAAACATAATTACTTGTTTATTAGGTGATAATATTATTTGTGTTAGAAATGCTTAGATTATAATCTCAAACGTATTCGTAATTTATGCTACCTTAAAATAGACAGTCATTAATATATTTCTTCGTCTTCTAACTTAATCAGCACACTTAGCAAATATAGTTAGAGGATAATTGTTCTTATTTGTTTGTTTTGTTATCATAAAAATATCAACTAGAGGATTGTAGCTAAAACCACTTTTGCACTACTAAAACCAAGCACTAAAGTCAATAGACTCTTAAGATAGTCTACTAGTTCTTAGGAGTATCTAAGGATGTATCGCTCTAGTCAAGATATGCCTCAAGTATACTTCCCTATACCAAGAGCATCTCAAGATTTTGAGAAGAAATGAGAAAGGTTATTCAGAGTATCTACTACGATAGTTAAAAAAGGTGATGTAAATGCTAATGAGGAAGAAGGAAACCTTATCTTCAGAAACATAAGGTAAATTGCACTTCTAAGCCTATTCATTCTTCTACTTATAATTATCAGGGATAAAGGCAATGACATATTTGAATAGCCACTTGCTAAACCTCCAACCCATTATGCATAATCAACCAAAAAAATTTCACATACCTTAACTGTTTTCTCCAACTTTGATTTACATATGGACACTTCTGATGAGATGTTTAAGGTAACCATTACAAAGAACTTTGCGACCCTTAGATATAGATTAAATCCATATCCCCCTAAAATTGGATTTACACCTCTTCACCATCACATTCGCATACTAACCTTCCACAAATACCTACCCAAACAACTAGTCAAACCTCACCCAACTGTTCCACACCTGCATATGACATTCACGCAACAATTGAGATAATAGCACAAGTTGTAAATGGTTTAGTCTCTGAAACATTATCATATGAAACCAGTTGTTTCTAACTCCTCCAAACCTCAATATGAACCTAATACTTCCATACCCTTAGACCTAGCCCCTTTTATTCCCACTTTTCCTTTTGACTTCCCAAACCTTGACTCATTCATTACCTCTCTAACTGCTAAAAATAACAAGATTAGGAAAATAATGTTCTTAATGAATTCTTAAATCAATGGGGCAATGACTTGAGTGCTTTCAGACACACTACTAAGATATTCTCTACCTTTGGGTCTTCAATTTTCAGAAAGCTCATTGAGACCAAACTAATAAGAAATTGACTACCACACCAGAAGATCCACCGAGTGAAGATAACCTTTCCTCTAACTATGTTCATTTGTAACTACCAATGGTTTATCCTTTGAAACCATTGAAGTTTCTTGTGATCATCCCACATGTTGAGTTACTTCAGTTGGACGTTCCTACAGATGTCACTTTTGGATCTATAGAGTTTTCCTTTAAAAGCCTTTATGCCATTCCTTCTGCACCTACTTTTGATTTATCTTAGTTTGTAAAGAAGGAACACCTTGATCGACTAGAAGTTAAAACTTAGGCGTTCATGGAAAATACAACCAAGAATCAAAAGTCTATTCAAAATAACTTAGGAATGATCTTAACTAGATTGTGAAATCCTAACCTTTAGTTTAAGTTTACTTTTATTTCCTTATGTGTATTGGTTGTCACTCTATCCTACATGCTATTCACTATTTAATACACACATTTTCTTCTCTTAAATATAATACTTATATATAATTTTTGTGCTATTTACTTCTCTAGCTCAACTCATTTTGTCTGATGACAAAAACGAGAGTTACGTACTTCATATACTTTGACAACAATTTCTTTTCTTTTAGCAAATCTTGCTTGTCAAAAAATCGTACTCCATTCTTTTCTTTTGAAAATTTGCTCATATTAAGATTGAGTTTTACCGCTTTACTTTGAACACTTTGCATATATCATATTATTTTAAAGAAAAATTGTTCAAAAAAATAGACGGTTGTTATCATCAAACGTGAGAGATTGTTATAACCAATTTGGGTTGAAAAACAATGACCTTTAACTATGTTGATGATAAAAAAAAATATTTTGTGGAAACAACTTATAGCACTATTAAATTTCAGGCTTAAATGCACTTTTAGCCTCCCTAATTTGTTCAAAATTAACTTTTAATCCTCATATTTCTAAATTTGGGATTTTGGTCCCTGTATTTTTAAACTTGTGAGATTTGGTTGGTCCCCTTCAATTTTTTCATAATATCGTATGCTCTTTAACAACATAGTAGTGATGTGGCACAACTGAATTGCATAAATAGAATTATGTTCAACATTACTCTCTTTTGAAGGTGTTGGATAATATAAAAATTAGGGGGTTTGAATTGTGTTTTCCATTTTCAATTCTATTTAAATTTTCTTTCAAAAGTTTTTCTTTATCACAACATTCAACTTACTATTAAAAGAGATTTAGAAAAGGTAAGATTGAATCATAAAGAACTAAGATGAGAGAGTTAAAAAGGGGAATAAAGGAAACACATATAAGGGATACAATGACCAAATGATGTCTTGCAGATCATCAAATTATTAACTCTTGTTAAAGCATTGACTACTCTAGAGGCATTGACTTTTCAAAGTGTTGAGTTTACCAGATGCATTGACTTTATTAGAAGATAAATAAGAGTTCATAATCTGGCATCAAACGTTTGATGAGATTATCGGAGGCAAAGGCATAATATTTCTTGGTATGCTTGTTAGAGATAGAGGGAGAAGAACTATTGTTACGCTTATTAGAGACAGAGGTAGATTAATTGTTGGTAAGCTTATGTATTATAGGAAGAGGAACATAATTTAGTTGAGATTATTAGAGGCAACAGAGGTATTATGTGAAGGTGCAAACACGAAAAGGGGGGTTGATAACTAGTTTAGACTTGATGATATACTTGGAGTAGAAGAAATGAAAAAACTAGAGTGCATGAATAAAATGACACAAATTAATTTATCCTAGTTCACCACTAACTTGACTACATTCAATCCCTTCACTCAGAAGGATTCAATCCACTAATTCAACAACCTGAATTACAAAGCACCTAACCCTCCAAGCTAGTATTCTCAAACAGCCTGACAGCCCCGACTTTTGAGGAACACACACACACCTTGACTCTCCCAACCATGTCTTCTCCACACAATCTAGCAACCCCAAATTGTTGAAGGCACACTAACACCACTATTAAGTTTGAAAACAAAAGTTTGGAACTTGAATAATTGCTTCTAATAGGTTGATTATAACAATGACTATCATACTCTAAGAACAACACTTAGAAAATATTTCTCATTCAAACAAGTGTTTCTCTCTTTGAACTCAAAGATGAATTTAGAATTTTGAGGTTGAGTTCTTCTACTCTTTTCTAATTTTTTGATCTTCTTCTTTAGCCTTGAGTTTCTTTTTATAGATAAAATTAGAGCTTGAACTTACTCCTTTTTAAATTCTAAATTATATCTTAATTTCTAGCTTGGTTAACCATGATCTTATTCAAAAATAATTTTGAACAAGATGTTTTTTGATAATATGTTCTTTAGCCAATTCTTGATTTCTGAAACCAATCTGAGCAATTCTTCTAAGTTGATTGTGTTCGTATTTTGCTAAGATTGAGTTTGTAATTTCTTCTGATTTATATTGTTCAAATTTTGTTAAGATTGAGTTTGTAAATTCTTTAGATTGATAATGTTTGTATTTTGTTAAGATTTATTTAGCAAATTCTTCAAATGAAACTTCCTTCCTATTGCTCTCTTTGATCTAGGCGGGAACAAAGTGTTGGACCGGTTCTTGAACTTTCACAAATAGGAATATGACTAAGTCCAATTTATTATTTTCTCATCTGTCAACATTTGGATCCTATCTTTGCAAATAATAAATGCATCTTCTTGTGAGTGTTTCTTCTTGTAAACAATTCTTGATCATATCTTCTTTTAAATAATTCATATATTCTTATAGATAAATCTTCTAATAAATAATTCATATATTCTTGTGATGAATCTTCATCAAATCTTCTTGTAAATAATTCATATCTTCTTTAAATAATTCAAATCTTGACCATATCTTATTTTCAACTTGGTCAAAGATTTTCTTCAAATATAAATTTGAATTAAATATTATTTTTGATTGTCTTCAGAAACACGAATCTTCTTTCATACTTTGTGAAATCAAATATCTTCTTTTCAGAAATTACTTTTGTAAACATAAAAAATCTAAGTATAAAACCATCTTGGCTCTAACACTATGTTGCTCACATCCTAGAGTCAACTGAAGCTTGTGACAATAAGGGCGTGTGTCACCAAACATATGTTGTTAAGCTGAAGTGAAGTCTTGGTTTCTTTTGCCTTTGTCCAGTCATCAGAGGACAAATGTTAGATTGGATGCATGGTACCTAAAGGTGGCTCTGTTTACCCTATCGACAAAGACCACAAGGGTTTGATGTGGAATATCTCTTATGAGGTCCTAAATAATCAATAATAGATCATGAAAGATAAAGACAAATCCTTATTCAAGACTTATCACAAACATGATGTTGAGGACTCCTCTCATTAAAGCATTAGACGAAGTAGGAGGAGAAACTAAGGATTATCACTAGGTATGCTCATCTACACCAGTGTTCAATATCCATAATATCATAAGAATGGAGCTCATTGCTACCAAGGACTGCATAAAACTAAGCAATGAATTTAAAAGCCTCATAGGACATTCTAGTGGAACTCAAGACACGCTCGTCATGGTAGGAGACTCATATGCTCTAATCTTTGAAGAAAACTATAAAAAGGTTATTTAAGAGTACATCAGGATGTACCAATCTGGTTAAGAGATGCCTATTGTTTGCTTCCCTTTGCAAATAGCATCTCAAGAGGTTGAAAAGAAAAGAAAAGAAAAAGGGAAGTTAAGGTCACTTTTATGATAGAAGAAGAAGATGATGATGGAAACGCCAATGAGGATAAAGCTACCCTCAACTTAAGGAAGAGATAAAAGGTAAATCCCTCTATTGAGCTTATTCATTCTCCTGTTGATAATGGTAGTGGTAATGAAATAATTGAACTTGAAACTACAAAAATACCATATTAACTCTTCAGTAAACACCAAACTTCTACTGCAACCCCCCTTTAAACCCTCAAACAAATCAACCTCTCAAACCTTTATTGTTTCCTATAGTTCTAATTTAGATACAGACTCCTCATATTAGATGTTTGAGGCAACAATAGCTGAAATTCTTGCAGCCTTTAGATATAGATTAAACCCCTATCCCTTTTCTACTGAATTTCCCACCTCCACACCTTCATTTTCACACATTAAAATTCCACAAACACCTAAACATACAAATATTCAAACCTCACCCATTTCTTCCCCCCCTGCATCTAACCCTCACTCACCCTTGCTTGTGGATCCTATCCATACAACAACTGAGAGGGAAACTTTGGTTGTAACCAATTTCGTCTCTAAAACATGTTTAGTTGACTTAGTTGCTTCCAACTCAACCCAACCTTAATCTAAACCTGACACTTCCGTACCCTTAGACCTATCCCATTTCATTCCATCATTTCCCTCCTACTTTCTAATCATAGACTCACAGTTAGAATGTGTAGAGTTTAGATCCTAATTAAGTCTCAACTTAGTGAGACAATGTTCTCTCTTTTGTAACAACTTGGATTGCTACATACAACATGGAGCATGGAAGGCATTTGGCCGCTCAGAATTCAAGTGCTTTCAGACATACTACATAGACCATCTACCTTAGGGTCTTGCACTTTCAGAAAGCTCATGAAGATCAGACTAGGAAGAAGTTGATTGCTACATTAGATTGTTCACTTAATGAAGCTTCATCTCCCTATGGCTATGTTCATATGGAATTATCAGTGGTTGCTTTGTTGGTACCATTGCAGTTTCCTATGATCATTCCATATGTTGAGATACCTCTATTCGACATTCTTGTTGTTATTGCTCTAGGATTTATAGAGTGTATGAAGGTTATTTTTCACTTGTGTTTGACCCCACTCGGCTTGTATAGAAGGAAGATTTTGATCGAATGAACGCTAAAACTGAGCGTGTTCATGGAACAAAAAGCCAAGAATTAGGAATCTATATAGAATACCTAATGACTAATCTTAACTAGATTGACCAATCCTAACACTTAGTTTACCAATTTTAATTTTTAACCTATACTCTTAACTCTCTTTTGACAAAAGCGGCAATATATGTTTTGAGAAAAATTACTTTATCCTTTCCAAATTCTAATTTTTAATCTCCTTGTACGAATATTAAATATCACTCTCTTTCTTTTAAACCTGCTCATATTAAGGAGGAACTCTATTATATTATTAAAAAGAAAGATTATTCACAAAATAGATGTTTGTCATCATAAAAAATGAGAGACTATTAAAACTAATTTTGTTTGAAGAACAACGACCTATAATTGTTTTGATGATAACAAAAATTATTTTGTGGGAACAATTTATTGCACAAATAAATTTATTTAAGTTGCAGATCCGTGTCATGAACTTTAAAGTTTTTACGCAACATCCTCCAATGAAAAGAAAAGGTAAACAAGAGACAATGCTTTGAATAATATGTTAAAATAGTTGGGTATGACTCTATAAATATGCTCTCAATGTGCCTCTGGTGAATCTGATTATAAGCTCACTTTGATGATTCTACGTCTGATAAATTTGGTAAGCAAGTTTACCGTATGGTCAACACTTTAAGTCAACATTGTGATAAAGTCAATGTTCTAATAAAAAAAGGTCAACTTTGCAAAGTCAAACCTTTGAGCCCAAATATTTGAAGAAGTCAACATTCCAATATCCTCTGCTCGTCGAAGTTGGCTTTATCCTCAACCTGAAGAAATATATGGCATCCTCTAGTTTTCATGTTGATTCTATCAAGATATGTTGAATCAATTATGAACACAAATGTGGACAAGTTTTTAATGCTGATTCATGATCTTTGAAGAATCGATAAAAATCATTATTTCACATGTTGATTTTATGAAATCACAACAATGGTAAGAAAACCTAATGGAGTGGTTGCCACACATAGAAACTCGTGAAAATTCTTGTATTAGCTCTAAGTGCTAAAAAAACATAGTCTACATGAGAAATTTTTTGTAAACATTTTCGTGTGAGAGTTGTTTATGAAACCACCTTAAACATTCTTAGAAACTTAGCCCAGTAGTGGTTGCTTCCTTCAACAGTTTAATTGTATCAAGCTAGAAGGTTGAGAATACTTGAACACAATCAGTTTGACTAAAAGGGGTTTAGTGGACGTGTGCTACTTTTTATGATTAGTGGATTGAACGTAACTACCGTGTTGATGATGAGCCATAATAAAATTTCTTGAGTTTCCTTTCTTTATTGTTCTACTTGTTTTTGCTTTATTACAATTATTTTTCTATAATTCATTTTGAAAGTTTTTAAAATCATAAATATACAATTCAAACCCCTTTCTTGTATTTATCTCTCATCAGATGTCCTTCAAATGTAGGTATATGACTAATAAGTCAACATATTATCGTTCTACTTGTGTAAAGATAATTATTAACGAATAGTAGTATATGACTAATAAGTCAACGTATTAAAATAGTATTTCAGGATGATAAATGATAACATGAATGTTATGTTATTGATAATTTATGATGTATCTATGTTTTTATCATACATTTGTTGATGGTGATGATGATAAATCAAACTGTTATGACATACGAATCACAATATGGACTACATGTGTTCTAATGGTAGTTGTTGATAAGTTGCTCTATGGTAGTTGTTGATAATTTGTTCTAATGGTAGTTGTTGATAAGTCGCAGTATGAGCTGTGATTTGTTTGATGGGAATGTTGCTGATAAGTTGGGATGTTGTAATTGCACTCAAGCCGCTGTATGGGCCAATTGCCAAGGGTTAGTGTGGAGATAGAATTAGAGTAGACGACCATATTAAGGTATTTGGGGGATGTTAGTAGGAAGATTTTACGTGAAAGGAGAGAACAATATTGTTGAGATGTTCTAGTTGTATACTCACACCTTATCGACTAGACTTTCTAGATTATTGGGCAAAAGGCGGCTTCTCTGCTTGCACTAAGCCAAAGTAGTGGGATACATGTTGCGGAGTTAGTTGGTGATTAGCATTGCATCCTATGTGTAATTGCATTAGTGGAGTCATTAGGATATGTGTTATATGTAAGGTTGTGCACGATTGAGTTTTTTTAAAAACCAAATCATATCCATTTTAAAACCAATATATGGATTTAGATTTATAACCAAATCCATTATTTGGTTTAAAACCTGTTATAAAACTAATTGTAAAATTGGTTATGGTTAAACAATCGGTTACTAATTAAGCAACCGATTTTGAAAAATTCAACTTTAAAATCAAAATATTGGAACCTGTGAGCCCCCTCCCTTAAGCTCACTAAAAATAATAAATCGGGACTTTAAAAAAAATTATTTTAATAGGGGCCTAATATTATGAGCTTAATAAAAAAAAATATTAAAGGAAACCTTGGAGTTTGAGGTTTTTTTGACAGTTTTAGTAATAAACAATTGATTAAATGAAGTTAGTAATAAATTATCGAAAAACGATGCGGAAAGGTGGAAGGTTGGTGGGGTGATGACAAAATCATAATTGTTTTAGAGTTTTGGAGAATTAGGTTTTTTGGAGTTGAGTGGATAAAAAAAAACATAATTGGATATCCAACTGGTTAATAAATAAACCGGATTATAACTATATTATTATAATCGAATATTTAAAATGGATTTGAATCCGATTTTAAATTTAGGTCTCATAACTGGATTTTTTTGCACAACCCTACTTAGTTATATGTGCATTGTTTTTTATATGATTGCTTATCTATTGACATTGTTTGAAATATTTATTTGATTATAAGTTAAACGAATTGAATACTAATCATGATTGGTAATAGATAAAATAATGTTGTATGTTGCATGAGCATCTTTTATGCTTATTATATATGTTTGCATTGTAATTCTCACCGTAGAACGGATATGCGACAGTATACGAATCTTCTTGAAATTTTTGCAATGTGACACCAAAAGTTAAGGACTAACATTCCTATCTCAAGAGATATATTCAAGACGCCAAACACTTCAGTGAGACAAAAAGACAAATCAAATTTGTTCAGGAAAGACTTCTACTTCTGTTTCCCAAGAGGTGGAGGAAATAAAAACCAGAGAATAGTTAGAGAAATCATGGATATACTTAACCAACTTCACATCAAGATGGAAGCAATTTGGTAGAAGCCGAACTATATCAAATTAATGAAAGATGTTTTGGTTGAAAAAGTCTAGAAGAGCTAGTTCATGTTGATGTGGAAGAATTGAAAAGGAAATATTCTTAAAAAAGATTTTGTCAATAGTGAAATGGGCTAATAGGATTGAATATTTGGAGTATCCATATGGAGCTATAAAAGAAAACACTCCTAATAAAAACCATCTGTCTTGGACTGGAAGCAGATACCACCACACCTTCGTTTCTTTCGAACTCGGTTCAACGCATGAAGGAATTGTTGTAGTTCTTTTTAAGAGACATAAGAAATCCATAGCTTGGCATATTGTTGGCAGCAAAGAAAAAAATCTTGTACTATGCATGTGATACCTAGATAGTTATTGTGGTAACAACTCAATAACTATTTATTTGTTGAAGATATATAAAAGACAACTATATGTTTTAGTTACACTTTCGCCACTACGCGAAAAATGGTATTTTACAGCGCTTTTTTTAAGCCATTTATAGTGCTTTTCCAAAAAATTAAGCGCTGTACTATCCAGCGCTGTAAAAAGATACAACAGCGCTCTTTAAAATAAAAAAAGCGCTGTAAAAGACCTTATTTAATTTTTTTTAAGCCTATTACAGCGCTTTTTTTATTTTAAAGAGCGCTGTAAAAGACCTTATTTAATTTTTTTTAAGCCTATTACAGCGCTTTTTTTATTTTAAAGAGCGCTGTAAAAGACCTTATTTAATTTTTTTTAAGCCTATTACAGCGCTTTTTTTATTTTAAAGAGCGCTGTAAAAGACCTTATTTAATTTTTTTTAAGCCTATTACAGCGCTTTTTTTATTTTAAAGAGCGCTGTAAAAGACCTTATTTAATTTTTTTTAAGCCTATTACAGCGCTTTTTTTATTTTAAAGAGCGCTGTAAAAGACCTTATTTAATTTTTTTTAAGCCTATTACAGCGCTTTTTTTATTTTAAAGAGCGCTGTAAAAGACCTTATTTAATTTTTTTTAAGCCTATTACAGCGCTTTTTTTATTTTAAAGAGCGCTGTAAAAGACCTTATTTAATTTTTTTTAAGCCTATTACAGCGCTTTTTTTATTTTAAAGAGCGCTGTAAAAGACCTTATTTAATTTTTTTTAAGCCTATTACAGCGCTTTTTTTATTTTAAAGAGCGCTGTAAAAGACCTTATTTAATTTTTTTTAAGCCTATTACAGCGCTTTTTTTATTTTAAAGAGCGCTGTAAAAGACCTTATTTAATTTTTTTTAAGCCTATTACAGCGCTTTTTTTATTTTAAAGAGCGCTGTAAAAGACCTTATTTAATTTTTTTTAAGCCTATTACAGCGCTTTTTTTATTTTAAAGAGCGCTGTAAAAGACCTTATTTAATTTTTTTTAAGCCTATTACAGCGCTTTTTTTATTTTAAAGAGCGCTGTAAAAGACCTTATTTAATTTTTTTTAAGCCTATTACAGCGCTTTTTTTATTTTAAAGAGCGCTGTAAAAGACCTTATTTAATTTTTTTTAAGCCTATTACAGCGCTTTTTTTATTTTAAAGAGCGCTGTAAAAGACCTTATTTAATTTTTTTTAAGCCTATTACAGCGCTTTTTTTATTTTAAAGAGCGCTGTAAAAGACCTTATTTAATTTTTTTTAAGCCTATTACAGCGCTTTTTTTATTTTAAAGAGCGCTGTAAAAGACCTTATTTAATTTTTTTTAAGCCTATTACAGCGCTTTTTTTATTTTAAAGAGCGCTGTAAAAGACCTTATTTAATTTTTTTTAAGCCTATTACAGCGCTTTTTTTATTTTAAAGAGCGCTGTAAAAGACCTCCTTATTTTACTTTTAAAAGCCTATTACAGCGCTTTTTTTAAAGAGCGCTGTAAAAGACCTCCTTATTTTACTTTTCTATTACAGCGCTTTTTAAAAAAGCGCTATAAAAGACCTCCTTATTTTATTTTTTAAAAGTCTATTACAGCGCTTTTTTAAAGAGCGCTGTAAAAGACCTCCTTATTTTATTTTTTAAAAGTCTATTACAGCGCTTTTTTACAGACTTTTTAAAGCGCTTGTCCAAAAGCGCTGTAAAAGACCTCCTTATTTTTTTTTAAAAACCTTTTTACAACGCTTTTCCAAAAAGCGCTCTAATAGGTCCTTTAATTATGTGAAATCAAAGTCTTTTACAGCGCTTTTTTTACAACGCTTGTCAAAAAAGCGCTGTTGTATCCTCCGTTATTTTTAAAATATCATACAACAGCGCTTGTATTTAGTAAGCGCTATAAAAGACGCGCTATAAAATATCATTTTTGGCGTAGTGCGCTTTCAGAAGGATGCCATTTGTGAAAGCCATAGAAACACAAGAAGAAAGGTTGAATTGCAACGCTAGATATTTCTCTTATAAAGATGTTAATGAAAATCTTTTTGAGGAATTAAGGGATAAACACTTAGATTAATTAAAAGATTGTTTTGAATTTTTTTTGACAAATTCAAACATATTAAACTCTCTTAGTGATAAACCGAGAAACTTTGCAAAGTAAACATAAAAGATTAGAGACAAAGCACATAATAATTTATCTTTGTTCACTATCAAGTTGATAGTTATGTCTTGTCTATTCTCCAGTACTTATAAGATTTTCTTCACTATTCAAACACAGAATACAAAAAATGAAAGTATCTCCTAATTGTCGATCAATCTATACTACTCAACTTGTTAACAACAATGTCAATGTTGTTGTCCTTTACTTGACAAAGATTTAGTGTTACCATAGAATGTGTTTAGCTAGGTTGTTGTATGCTGAAAAAATTCAACATGAGTTGTTATTTACAAAAAGATAGCTAGTTCTAAAACTTCAAAGATATTTCACAATATTATCTCTTGAAGTGAATTCCATCTGCGTAAGTTTTCTATACAATTGTTGATCTTGAAACTTCAAAATTTCAAAAGTATTTATTGCCTTTTCGAGGAAATAAAATCGTTTTTCAAAGTGACTTTGGTTGTCCTTCATTTTATTTTATTCAAGTAGTAGGAAGAAAATTTTACAGTAGGTGAAATGCGGTATTACATTATCTGGCTTTGTCGTTTTTAGAATTTGAAATTTTTTTTACATTTTGAGTGATCTTTTCAAGATGGAATAAAGTGACTCTTATGCTCAAACCAAAGTTCTTCCTTGTACTATTACGAGATGAAGTGTAGGAATCATTAGAATGAATTTTGAGGATGAGATATAGTTATGGTAGTTTCAAGCAGATGAAGTTATTGAAACAATAATTAGACCTAACAAGGATGATACATTTTATGTCTTGTGCTCAATTAACACAGTTGGATGAAGGGACAATTACTCCGTGATAAACTATGGTCATGCTAAGGTTAAAATAGCATCACCAATTTTCTAACTAATTGGATAGCAAAGATGTATTGTTGACGTTACTCATTGTTTATAATATTTAATATTATTTTAATATTTATATTATTATCAATTAAGTGAGAATATATAGGTTCGCAAGATAGAATGGTAAAATAATAAAGTAATTATTTAAGTGAATAAAAGGAATTGGGCTTGTAGTGTACAAGGCCCACTTGAGCAACATAAGATAGACAAGAGTGCTATATATGATACATAGTGCCTTCTTGAAAACCTAGCACTCATATTTTTGTTGAGTCTCCTTAACGTAGATGTCAGCCAACACCGATATACATATGAGCCAACTATTTGCATTAATTGGGTAGAGATAATATGAGATCACGGTGTTGATGATCCACATCTCCTCTACGTTTCTAGATGTAAACATATGAACCCTTTTTATGTAAAAAAAATTGGGCTTTAGTCCTTGGCTAAGGATTCATTTTTCATTTAGTTTTGCCTCTTTTTTTCTATCTCGGGAAAACCGAACAAATTCTCAATGTGATATGTTAAGATGACAAACATCTTAATTATATTTTTGAGATTATGATTTCACAGTTATCTAATATGTCCTCCTAGTGTTTTTAATCATACATATGTTCTGACTTTAACTCCCACACCATGCATGCTCATAAATAAATTGAATTAGCTCTTTCAAATCACGAAGTTATCTGGACTCGAAGAACATTTTTATATGAAGAAGTTAATATAATAATTTAGTAAGTGAAAAACAACACGACAAAAGACAACAACCAAATATGTTGCATAAGTCATTTAAGGGTTAAGAATGATCGAAGAATTATTGTAAAGTAGAACATTCTCAAAGATTTTATACTAAAGGAATACGTTAAAGACTTGTCATGATCCAATGAAAATGTCAATACTATTCTAGATTTTATTTAGACCAATGAGAACACAACAATTCAATTGTGCAAAAAGAACACGAGTCCCACAATTTTGAGAACATTCTCCATTGGTTTGGTAACTAAAAGACAAAATCATCACTACAAAGTACAAAGGTGATTTGACATCTTTTTAGAGTTGCAATGCACTTTTGAGAAGCATTTCTAGGAACACTGTATGTCTCTCCAAGTATCAACACCAAACTAATCCTCTTAGTAATCCAACTTCATTCGCCATGCCAAAGATCACGAGTATACTCTAAGCCTCTTTAGGCATTAATATCAAATTGGCTATGTTTGCCATTTTCTTGCTTTATAATGTTTTACACTACCATTCACCACAATTTTATTCCTTTGGGTTTCCTTAATATGAGTTTTAAGTTCACACAATTGTTTTCTTGGGGTTTTACTAAGATCTCCGAACTTTTCTTTCTTCTTTTTTACTTTAATATATTTATTAGAATATTGTTAATGATAGATGAAGATTTTGAAGTGTCTTTAAAAAAAGTAGTTGAATTGATTTAATTATCTCAAACTAATTAAAAAAAAAAATTGTTGTATTTTCGTAGTTGTCCTTCATGGGAACTTGTTCCATAAGTTATTGGAAAATAAAATCTACATTCATTTAAGTGTATTATATGAATTATAACAATAAATATACTTCAATTAGTTAAATTTTGCTTATATATATGAGACCACTAAATAAGAATTTGTATAGCTTATATTTGAGAACCAATAAAGTATTATTAATAACAGAATACAAAATTAAAAACAAGTCATCAAAGTACATTGCAAATTAAACAAGATGTTCTTTTGAGACAAATATTTTTGCTAAAGCCTAAAAGTCATCGGGAGTATATTTATTCAATGAAGTAGCCTTTAATACGATAGACACACACACAAGGATCAATGTATAGCAACTTTGTAACCAATTTTTAAGAAAAATGATTCTTTCAAACAAATCTATTATTTATTATAATATATTAAAATTTGAGTTACAAATTCTATCGACGACAACTCATGTATATGTACGTCACATATTTTAAAATTTGCCACCTCATAAATATTCTGATTTGACACCTTCCAAATCTCACTACTTCTTTCATATTTTGGTCCCATTATATTTTGTTTCACCAATATATAATGTAAAGCAAATCAAACTCTTTCACTTGTCCATTCAAATACAAATATTCCATATATTTAGTAACTTTAACTCTAATTAATATACTTAAAAGACTGTGATCACTTATCAAACTTGACATTTCAATAACTCATATAAAAAAGAACAATCAACTCACTATCTTCAATGCATTGTTTATCACACTTAAAGATCCATCTTGCATTTGGTTCAAGTCACTTACCAATGAATAAAGACATTATGAAATTCAATAAAGTCATACTCATTTCAACGTGTGACACATTCTAAGTCCACAAATGTTTCAATAACATTGTTCCTCTATTGTCATTATTGTTGAAGATCATATATAGGAGGTGAGCATTTTTTCTAAACTATTATATGCATCTTTCGTATCATTTTTCTTACTTTTTATAATTAAAAAATCAAATATCAATATCAAAACAAAATAAAGATGAAGAATATTAAAGATATTTATTTGAAAATGATTAACTTCTAATAATTTCACTAAGTTTTAACCATTTCATTACTTGAACTTTCCTATGTCTTAAATATCACTAAATTTTTCTTGCCCATTTTTGGTAACCTACTTTTAATATATATTGACCATTTTTGGTAACCTACTTTTGATATTTATTCTTAAATATCAGTATCAGTATCAGTATCAGTATCAGTATCAGTATCAGTATCAGTATCAGTATCAGTATCAGTATCAGTATCAGTATCAGTATCAGTATCAGTATCAGTATCAGTATCAGTATCAGTATCAGTATCAGTATCAGTATCAGTATCAGTATCAGTATCAGTATCAATATTATTATTATTATTATTATTATTATTATTATTATTATTATTATTATTATTATTATTATTATTATTATTATTATTATTATTATTATTATTATTATTATTCTTTTGAGTCTCAAGAAATTTCTATTTTGATTTATAGTGTTTCTTCCACATATATCTATCAGTTATATTTGCATACGCAAAGAATTGTTGCAATATTTTTTAGTACTATTATAAATATTATTTTAACAAACTACTATTCATGAATGAATGATACAACACATACTAGGACACACATTATCATTTATTACATGTTTGAATTGACAAAATTACGGAGGTACATAGATTTTAACAAAAGCTACTCTTTAAAGGTTAAACAAAATTACGATGAATTTTTCAAAGTCACCACCATTTCAAATATACATTTATATGCAATATCAATTTTTCAAAAGTTTACATTTCATTTTTACAACTTAGAGTTTATCTGCAAAGTTTTCTTTACTAAAATTTCTTTATGTTTACAAATTTATATTTAATAATTTATTGACTCATGATGACAAGTTGTTCTATTAAGAAGCAATTCTTGTGTAAACAAAAGAATTTGGAAACACTATTTGATCACACACACAAAAAATTATATTTCTTTTAATTATTTTAAAATTATACATTATTTAATTATTACTTTTCCACTTTTTTCTTTTATGTGTGTGTCTACATTCTTGTGTCCACACAACAATTATTCTATACTAAGTTATTATAAACTCTTAGAATATCTAAAGAAAACCTTGAGAGACATGTGAAATTGTTCATTTTTTACTGTCTAGTTAAACAATTCACTCTTGGGTTGGGGAATACATACTTATATTGTATTGTCACTACAAGAAATTGAACGTTTAGCGACAGTGAAAATCTGTAGGTAAACGTATAAAAACCGTAGGGATAGGCAAAATTACCTATACCGACGGGGTTTTTTTTCGTGGTATATAATCGCCCAATGCCTACGGATTTTCCCCGTGGCTATAGGGTATAGTGACAGAATTTTTTCCGTTGCGGTAAACATTTGATTTTACCTACGGATATTTCATTGTTGGTTTATACTTTAGTCATGATTTATAAAAATTATACCTACGGTTTTGATTCTGTTGCTATACATTTAAGTGACAACTTTTTTCTGTTGGTATAGGTTTTAAGAGTAATTAATTTATTATAAATATTAATTTTTTGTTATCAACAAAAATTATATAATAATTTAAAATTTATTTTATAAAATTAACCAAATATAAATATACAATGAAATATATATATCTAAGACTCAAAATAAAATAAAAAGTGTTCATTGTATATATTAAAAATTAA
>NC_021162.2:20680187-20707097 GCF_000331145.2 Cicer arietinum | reverse complement strand
AAACAGATTGGGGCTGTAGATTGAGAGGTTAGGGATTTAGATTGGGGCTTGGATTGGGTGAAAGAGAAGAAGAGCTCAACTTGTTTTAGGTTTTAGGTGTTTTTAGGAGTTGATACTGATTTACATTTTGGGTTTGTTATTTTTTTTTTTTTGGCTCCATTTAAAAATTTTGGATTTTGGCTCAATTGAAATTTTTTTGCCTCCATTAAAAAAATTAAGATTTTGGCTCCATTGAAATTGGGTGCATTAAAAAAATTAGGATTTTGCCTCCATTGAAATTATTTTGGCTTACATTGAGCAAAAGTTTGTACAAAATTATTTTCACAAATAATTAAGATTTTGGTTACTTTACAAAATATTAATTTTAAAATTTTGATGTCTATAGCCACAGATTTAATTGTGTAACTATAATAATTAGTGACAAATTTATGTCACCCAAGGTATAAGACACCTATACCAACAATAAATAATTTATCTGTGGGTATAGCTTATCTATACCAACAGTTTTTTATTTTGTTACTATAAGTTACTGTAGGGATATGTCTATTTTCTTGTAGTGTGTCAATTACTTTGAGTAAGACTACATTAACTATTGTGTGACATATTAATGATATATTAAATTCTACTTCACAACGCGCGAATTATCATATTTTAATATATGTTGCATATATTATATTAGACAACAAAGTTTTATCTTTTCTTTTGAAATAAAGCAAAATTAATTTATATATAGTTATTAAATATATTTACCTTTTAACACATAAATATTTTACTATATTCTACTCTAAAACAAAAATATTATTTTTAATTTATATATATACTCAATAATATATTAAATTCAATCAAACAACTCATGAGTTAACATCTAATTTTGAAATTAATACCGTATCTTTATATAATTCTTTTTTAATTTTCTCTTTCTTCAAATGGTTTTTCTTTTTTCTCAAAATATTATATCTAATATCAAATCATTTAATGTTATATTATTTTCTAATATTTAATTGTTTTAAATTAAATTCAAATTTTGAATTAATTCTGAGTAATAGTATCCAACAAAACTCTGAAAATTTCTAACGAACTTAGAGAATTTAGTACATGGATCTTAATTATTTAATGAAGCTGCTTTTAATATACGGTTGACACGTTGACAAGGATCAATTCATGGCAACTTTTGAAACCAATTTCTAATTACTTTATCAGATAAGAAACGTTCAAGTTATAAATTTGTAGTCATACCGTCATTGTCTAATTTTGTCTAATTTTTTTTATGACTAATCGAAGTGAAATTTCTAAAATACTTCCTTTTTTGTTGTGAGATGTTCATATCATTTAGTTATTGTTATTGTTATAGGAATACATATATGATATTTATAATATCGTGTTTACTAATATACAATATGATGTATATTTAAAATTTGTTTTAAGGATTAGAGTATATTTCTGTCAAAAATTAATAATAATATATTGTGTTGAATTACGCGTCTGCGTTTTATCATAAAAGTATAATGTAATGATGCAATGCTAACATATTACCGAAGACAACCGAGTTTTAATTATAAATAAAAAAATAAAATAAAAAAGAAAGAAAAAAAAAAAAAGAAGATAAAACCGAGTTCATTTCTGAGTAAGTTAGCAACATTGCTTCTTCTTTTATTTTTATTTTTAAAAAAATTGAAACATTGTCTCTCAAGTTGAGAACAATATAAATAAGCCGAAAAAGATTATAATGTTTTTCTTTTATAAAAGAAAAAATTTAGGCTACCGAAAAAGTACTTAAAAACAACCAAATCCGACTATGTAAATAAATATACATATTATTATTATTATTATTTTTTATTTATTTATCATTATTATTGAGAGTTGCATGTATATATTTTTATATTCATATTAGTAAATATCAAAACCAAATGTTATAAGATTCTAGAGTGATATCGATATACTAGTATAATATATAGTAATTTACAAGCATGAAGATTCCATTACATTTTCCAAAATGTTTGTCATCGTCTTAATTATATTAAAGGTTAATGCAAATTGTCGGCTATTTCAGGTACCGCAAATTTGATGGTCCAATATTGGGTTTTGACAAAGTTTATATTTTAAATTATCAATGTTAAATTGCGTAATTCAAATTTGTATGACCAACATGATAATAAGCCGTTCATAGTCACAATGAAATTGAAGAAAAGCCAACATGTAGTACTAACTATAAGTAACTAATATTTGTCATATCTTGGGATAATATACTACTATATATATATGCGTATACTATGAAGTTATTTCTTGGAAAAGTTATTAAAAATAAGGAAAAAAAGTAAGTAATTTCTCGGACACGCGCTTTCTTTTGCCTATAAATATATATATCAATATGTACTTTCATATTTGAACATAAACGCATCTTAATAGCAACAGTGGAATTTTCGGTACGTATTTCATGTCTAATAGCCACAAACACTAAAAACATTTTTTTTCTTTCTACTTCTTAATTTATAGATTGAATTAGTTGTTTAACTAGCTTGTGAGTTGTGATATTTTATGCAGTCCAGCACATACTCATGTGTATTTTCAGTATTCAATTTTGATTAGACGGTTCAAAATTTAAAAAAAATTGATTTAAAATAAGATAAAATATCGAACTTAAAATCTTGATTATTGGATATTAATCAAACAATTTAGTTGTGTGCTATTGCATGTTGTGACTGTACACATCAATATCTACCGTGACATAGTTTTATTTTTATTTCATCTCAATTAATTTTTCCAACTTTTCATCGAACATAAATTAATTTTAAAATTGTTTTGGTTTTTTTCAACAGAGTTCAAGTGCAAGAGATAATTGAGATGGATCATCAACACTCATTACAATTGAAACCACCAGAAGCACCATACAAATGCAGTGGTTGCGGAGAATTAGGGTTTGGAACAAGTTATCATTGTGAAAACTTCAATTGCACTTATATCCTACATCAAGAATGTGCAAATCCTGATCCTTTTGCCTTTCATCCATTTTTCGAGAAAAGCACTTTTGAGTTCTATAAAAAAGCACCAAGAAATAGAACATATTGTGATGCTTGTGGAAAAGATGTTTTAGGTTTTGTCTACCATTGCTCTAAAACAGGATATGATCTTCATCCATGTTGTTTGAAGCTAAAACATATTATTTCAAATGAAAGTGCAAATGTGACACTGAAATTATCTCATAAAGTTCATTCAAAATGTGCAAAATGTAAGCATAAGAATGTTGTGAGAAAAGTCAAAGGTTGGACTTATTATGATGGAAATTCTTGTTGTTATCACGTTTCATGTTTCAAGGATTTGATTCTTGAGAATTGGAGGAGGGGTTATTTTAATTCTCAAGGAGGTGGAAATAGCAATTCAAATAATTCTTCGAGTGATGATAGGGAAACTCAACTTGCACTAACAAGTGTTGAGATGGTTCAAAGTTTGAGAATGTCAAGGAGAGTAAGTACTATCAACAAGTACACAAAGATAGCTGTTGTGGTGTTCAAGTTAATATTTTCAGCTATTTTTGGAAATCCTATATCGGCTATTACTACTCTTTTGGAAGCACTTGCTTCAGATTGATGACAAGGATATATATTGCAACTGTGTGTATAATTTGGTTTCGTTTTAATTAGAGTAGTAGTACATTGAATAAAGCTTAATTAGGTGAGTGAATCTATAAATATATATATAATCACATGCTTTTGTTATTTTTATTTTATTTTAATCTACTTTAAACTTATAAGAAAAAAGATGTGTATTGATGTATGGAAATTAATATATTATGATGAAGTGATTGAATATTAGAGCAAAATTTTATAAAATATAATACCTAGAACAAAGATAGGAGAAAAAGATAGAAAAGTGAAGAAGATAGTCTTTGTAATTATACTTCACAGCATATATGGAATTAACATGTCATACACCAGCATAATCATCTCTATGATTTTGGGTGCAAATTTTAACGATGATGCATAAAATATGTTTTTGTAGGAAAATTCGCAAGAAGATATTTCAATCAAAAAATTATTATGTATTAATAATTGCTTAATTATTAATAATTTTTCTAATCATGTATTACTACCAATTACAATTTGCAACAAATACAACTATCGCAAACAAATCATTAATAATTCAAAGTATTGCAACCTTAATTAGATCAAAAGTTTTTAATGCATAACAAACATACTTAAATCTCCTGATAACTGTATTTTCTAAGTGTGCAGATTAAGTTAAAAGACAAATACGTATATTAAGAACTATCTATTTTAAGGTAGCATAAATTACAAGTGAGTTAAATTTTTCTAAAAACAAAGAATATTATCACATGATTCTTTGAGAATGTAATATGAGACTTATGGTCATTTTTAGATATCCCGTGACTCTTTTGATAGCGCGTCAATACTCCATATTAAGTCTACTGATAAACATGCACAATAGCCCATGACGTAGGCAATGTTGGATTTAGTACAATCAATGACATACCTGAGGCTGCCAATGTTGTTTACATAACAATTTTGTCTAACATTTTCACCAGTGTTCTTGAAAAGTTTTACACTTGGATCATATAGTGTGCAAACAAGTTTACAGTCTAAATATTTGTATTTCTTTTGCATCATTTCAACATAGTGAGATTGGTCCAAAGAAATTCCCTTTTCTAACCTAGTAATCTTGATTCTGAGGATTACACTCGCTTCTCCGATGTCTTCCATTTAAAAGGTGTTACACTACAATGATTTCACTATATTTACAGCATGAGTGTTTGAACCAAATATGAGTAGGTCGTCTACATAGAGACATATGATAGTGCAAAAGCCATTTTAAGATTTGTAATAAATACATTTGTCATTTTCATTCACTTTAAACTCATTCGATATAATCAAGTTATCAAACTTTTCATGCCATTACTTACAGGCCTTATTTTCTTGTCTATGAATCACAAAACCTTTAGGTTGTTCCATATATATTTCTTCTTCCAGGTCACCATTTAAAAATGTTTTGACATCCACTTGATGTATCACCAAGTTATGAATAGTTGCTAGTGAAATGAGTACCCTAACGGATGTTATTCTTGTGATCGGTGAAAAAGTGTCAAATAAATCCATATTTTCTCTTTGTCTAAAACATTTGACTACAAGGAGAGCCTTGTATTTATCAATGGTTTAATTGGGTTTAAGTTTATTTTTCAAAATCCATTACAACTTATTGGTTTGCAACCAGGAGGAAAATCTACTAAATGTCAAGTCCTGTAAGAATCTAGAGAATTCATCTCATCGTTTATAGCTTATTTCCATAAATCTACATCAAATCCAGTTTCTTTTTCCATCAATCCAATTTCATTCATAGTCCCACGTTTATGTGGTTACTCAAGAGGAGTTTCATAGGGTTCAAGCTCAAGTTTGATATTTTTGGCAATCCTCATATGAGAGAGATTTTTGGAAGTGATCTTAGAGAATGAGATAATGGATACTTCATCTTCAAGAGTTATTTAACATGTGATGAACGATCATAAAATCATTGTTGATAACATTGTCAAAACTCAGTTCTGAGAACAAGAGAGTGAAGTCTCATGCTATGGTAGATTGTAGCTAAAGAATGGAGATTAGTAGTAATCTTTTCACCTTCTCGAGAATAATTTGATTAAGAACCTCAATTTTGATGCTTTTGATGGCATTGTACCAAGTGTTTTTGTGAAAGCATCCCCCTTTATTTGGAATGTTCAAGGCTTCCTAGATGACTTGAGGGTGATTCTCAATGTCTTTTCTTTGGTTGCATAAAATCCTCTAACTACTCTTGGGTAATGCTTCTCAACAATTTGAATGAAGTTTTTCAATCTAAACTTTCCTATGACATTCTAAGTTCCCATCCTTCTTTTTTGATATTGGGAAGATCAAAATATCTTCCACATGCAGTAGAACAATTTTCCCATTTCTCTTGAAAGATATATCTATTTCCTAGTTTCCAAAGAGAGAGATTTTTGAACATTTTGAAGATTGAAAGGTTTTAAGAATGGGTAGGATTGGAGGTTTTTATTTTCCTTCAAATATATGGGATTTTGAAATTGGTTTGGTTGGGAGGAACTTGTAATGGTGATTTTGAAGCAAGCTTAGGTTTAGAAGAAGGTTTGGATGAAGTAGCTATTGTTGAAACCAACTTCTTTGGTTTTCTTCAACATGTCAAATAAAGTTTCTTTAGAATCGAACATAGTTAAAAAAATATTTTGAGTTTGTTCTATCTTTCTCTTTTTTTCATTTCCAACATGGAGTCTTAATGATTTTCTTGAGGACATAGAAGAAGAAGATTTTGAGACTTAGGTTTTTTCTATTTTGGATTTTTTATATGAGGAGGAGTTGAGGATATTGGTGGAGGATTGGTGTGAGGTTGAGGTGGAGGAACAATAGTAATAGGTTAAGGTTCAAAGATTGGTAAAAATGGATTTGGTTAAGCATTCATGGCAGCTTTTATTTGCAACTCCCTTTGTTCTTGCCATGATCATGAATAGTAAGGATGATGATGAGGGTTAGAAAGTGAGATGATATTTAGAACATGAATTGAAGAGTTTAAGAGTTAAAGTTTAAAGATTGAGTGCATACACTTACTAAATATAATCGTTGAGGGGGATGAAAGGAAAAATGAATGTCGATTGGTTAATACCCAACCGGTACAATTTTGAACTCCCACCTAATAGGAGTGACATGGCACTTCAGAATAATGCTATTAAATTATTACATGTTTATTAACCTCCTCAAGTGAGGTCAAGTGAGATGAGGACGTTCATTGTTTGTCATAGATATAAAATTCTAAATGATAATTTTAATCATACACATTAAATTCAAACAAGATTTTTCATGATACACAATTTTTTCTTAAAATAATTAAATTGTTCCTCAGCTAATAGTTTGGTAATTTTTTCAGCTAATTAATTTTTTGTATCAATAAAAAGTCAATTCAATTTCCTTTATTTTGCACATGATCGCGTTTAAAAATATGATTGATTTCTATATGCATTGTTCTTGAATGTTGAATATGATTTTTAGAAAAATGTATAGCACTTGTATTGCCACATAATATGTTGAATAGTAAGTAATCATCCGATTGATTTTTTACCCATAAAATTTGAGAACAAGAATTTGTTGTTGAAACATACTCAACTTTAGTGGTTGATAGAGTAGAGAAATTGTGTTTTGCTTTTCGCCTAACCAACTGAAGACAACTTCTCTAAGAAATTGACAAGCTCCACTAATACTTTTTTTTTCAACTTTGTCTCCAACATAATCAGCATTGCAATATGCTACATGATCAAAATGAGAACTTTTCTTATACCGAAGGTCAAGATCAGAAGTACTAACTAAAAATTATTTTCATAGTAGAATGATTAGATTCTTTTGGAGTTTGTTGAAATCTAACACATAATTCTACTACCAAGACTATATCAGGTCTACTTGGTTGTTAGATATTGTAAAGATCCATTCATTCCTCTATATTCTTTTTCATATATAGATTTTTCATTTCACATTTTTTTTTCTAAACTTGATGAAGGATTCATGGGGGGTTGCCATAAATTTTGCCACATTCATTTTATAATTTTTGAGGAGGTCTTTGTATATTTTTCTTGCGAAACAAAAATACCATTCTCAAGTTGTATATCAAAAGAGAATGTCTCTGCTAATTAAAAATATATGATGTACTCATATCAATTAGTAACTCGAATATCCAATTTTATTATTGTATTCCTACTAAAATAAATTAATTTTTTTTTGGAGTACTAAAAAGATTAACTATATTAAAAAGATAAAAAAATTATTATTAAAAAGTTTATTTAAAGTGTGGCAAGTGGATACAACTGAATGCTCGTTGCAAACAATGTTAAATACACTATACATTACTTATTTACTTATTACTTATATATAATATTTTAATATATAGCATAGGTAAACAAAATTCAAGAAAGCGGTAGGGGACCCTAGCCCCTATAACTAACAACGTTGGTCTGCCTCTGCATGCTAAGTTTTAAGGGCTTGTTTAAGTTCATATAATGTTTTGGTCAATTTGAAAATATAAGTTTTATTTTTTAATTTATGAAATAGGAGGTTGATGTATATAAATTTTCTTATTTAAAAATCCATTAAAAAAAATGTACTTTTAACATTATTTGAAAAATTTTAATGCATTTATTTGCAACATGAGCAAGAAGAATACAAATGGCTTGTAACCTTGCTACTGGTTCAAAGTTCTTATCATAATCAGTACTTTCTTATTGATTATAGACTTGTGCAATAAATCTAGTTTTGTTTTTTATTACCTTTCCATTCTCGTCAAGTTTATTTTTAAACACTCATCTAGTTTCAATTATTGTTTGACTTTGAGGATTAGGAACTAGATTCCAAACTTGAGTCTTTTCAAATCGAGTAAGTTTTTCCATCATGGCTTCAATCCATGATTGGTCAATTATTATTTCATCCACTACACCAAAAATGACATTTTATAGCGCGTCTTTTATAGCGCTTATTAAATACAAGCGCTGTTGTATGATATTTTAAAAATAACGGAGGATACAACAGCGCTTTTTTGACAAGCGCTATAAAAAAAGCGCTGTAATAGGCTTTTAAAAAATAAAATAAGAAGATCTTTTACAGCGCTTTTGGACAAGCGCTTTAAAAAGTCTGTAAAAAAGCGCTGTAATAGGCTTTTAAAAAATAAAATAAGAAGATCTTTTACAGCGCTTTTGGACAAGCGCTTTAAAAAGTCTGTAAAAAAGCGCTGTAATAGATTTTCAAAAAATAAAATAAGGAGGTCTTTTACAGCGCTCTTTAAAAAAAGCGTTGTAATAGGCTTTTAAAAAGTAAAATAAGAAGGTATTTTACAGCGTTTTTTAAAAAAAGCGCTGTAATAGGCTTTTAAAAAGTAAAATAAGGAGGTCTTTTACAGCGCTCTTTAAAAAAAGCGCTGTAATAGGCTTTTAAAAAATAAAATAAGAAGGTCTTTTACAGCGCTCTTTAAAAAAAGCGCTGTAATAGGCTTTTAAAAAATAAAATAAGAAGGTCTTTTACAGCGCTTTTTAAAAAAAGCGCTGTAATAGGCTTTTAGAGGTCTTTTACAGCGCTTTTTAAAAAAAGCGCTGTAATAGGCTTTTAAAAGTAAAATAAGGAGGTCTTTTACAGCGCTTTTTAAAAAAAGCGCTGTAATAGGCTTTTAAAAAATAAAATATAACAGTAAATCGCTTCAGTTTCCTCTTTATTACATAAACTTCACTACACTTCAGTGTCCTTCTCCTCTTCATTATCCTTCTCATTGCGAACCCTAATGTCCTACGAACCATATTGTTAACCATCTCCATTGCAAATCATCTCCATATTTGTTACTATTCCTACGAACATTATTACATACTCTTCTCAATGAGAACTCTACTCTGTCCTACGAACCATTCGTATTTCTGCGCATTTTCGTTGTTTCTTCTTAAACGAAACCGTAACCTTATGAACTCTACGTATTTCTTCGCACTCTTCAGGTATTTTATTCATTTATTCATTTATTTCTTATATATATATATATATATAATGTGTCTGTTAATGCTAATAATCACATTTATTTGATAGTGTTTTACAAGTTTTCCGAGCTCAAATGGGTGCTACAGTGTCGAAGCAAAAATCAAATAAATCACATGGATTCTAATGAAGGTTTGAAATGTATGGCTTTAAAATTTCATTAACAATCAATCCACAAATATTTATTGACTTATATGTTTTATTTTATAGTGCTCTCGTCAAACTAACAACATAGACTGCGGATACTGTATATTACGATTTATGAAGGAGATTGTTGTTATAATCCCAGAAAGAGATCTAATTGAAATAAAGGAATGCATATTACAGCGCTTTTTTTAAAAAGCACCGTAAAACTAATACAACAAGCAGCGCGTTTTTAGAAGAGATTTACAGCGCTTTTTTTCTTTTAAAGAGCGCTGTTGTATCTTTTTACAGCGCTGGATACTACAGCGCTTAATTTTTTGAAAAAGCGCTGTAAATGGCTTAAAAAAAGCGCTGTAAAATACCATTTTTCGCGTAGTGGTCAATTGTTTTGGGCATAATTTGTGATATAATGGCCATGTTGCTCTCTTCATATGTGAATGAAAGTCTTATTCTAACTCCATTAGTGGGTTTCCCTATAATTTGATCTTTAGGATGATGAGTTATTTTCTCCAACTTTTATAGAAGTTTACATGGAAGATGGTTATTCTCATGTTTCTTATTTGCATTGTTCTTATTTTACAGCGCTATTTAACTAAAAGCGTTGTTGTATAATATTTTAAAATTAACGGAGGATACAACAGCGCTTTTCTGACAAGCGCTTTTGCAAAAGCGCTGTTGTAGAGTCATATAGGATCATAATGTTTACAACGCTTTTGTTGAAAGCGTTGTTGTTGGGTCACATAGCACTTTCGAGTATATTAAACTGTTGTTTACAGCATTTTTAGAGGGCTTTGGATATAAGCGTTGTAAAATATAACGCTCTCACATTATGTTTACAACGCTTTTTAGAGTGCTTTGTATACAAACGCTGTAAATTTTAGCGCTCCCACATTATATTTACAATGCTTTTGTATATAAGCGCTATAAAATATAGCGATTTCACATAATTATAGTGTCTTTTATAGTGCTTTGTAAATAAATAAAAATATATTTAATATGTTATCTCCTTAACCCTACGAACCTTCCTCTCCTCTACAGTACGAACCTTCTTCTACTATGCGCCTTCTTCTTGTGAAACCTTCCTCAACTGTGCGCCCATTTCTATTGAGTGAATGTTGTCTCAGTTATTACTACTGTGATTATTTGTTAATTTGTTGTTGTCACTAAAACTGATAAATTGTTACCTGATAAATCATATAAAATGTTACCTGATAAATCAGATAAACTGTTACCTGATAAATCATATAAGATATGTTCTTTTTTGAAATTTGTTTGATATGTTCTGTTTTGAAATAAGACTTGTATGCATAACCTTGGACCTTGGTTTCCATTTTCCAATATTAGACTACATATATTATAGATTGGTATAATATTATTAGTAGCTTATCATTTGTGTAACACTGCATTCATATAGGTCATATAAAATGGACCAGAAATAGATGTCTGCCAATTGATAGTCAAAAGAGTATGAAAATGGAGTGAAGGAGTTTGTTGACTTTACAATGAAGAATGCAAAAGACCAAAATCGAATAATTGGTCCTTGTTTAAAATGTTGTTTTGGAAAACGCGTTAGAGTAGATCAATTGGAAGGCCAATTAATATTGCATGGAATTGATCAAAGCTATACATGTTGGATATGACATGGTGAGAAAAAAAAAAAGGAACACTAATTTTGAGAATGGTTCGACATATGCTTCAAATGATTTCGACACAGTTACATATGAGCGAAACTGAGTATAGAAGATTGCAAAAGTAGTTGAAGAAGATCTTCGGGATTGTCCTAAAATATTTGAGAGTTTGTTGAGTGATGCAGACAAATCATTATATAATGGTTGTACTAAATTCATAAGATTGTCGACGATATTAAAGTTGTTCAACTTAAAAGCGATTAATGGATCGTCTGATAAAAGCTTCACATGATTATTAACACTCCTAAAAGATATGTTGACAGATGATAATGAAGTTTATTGTCGAACCTACAAGACAAAATGAATTGTGTACTATATTGGCATGAGTTACGAAAAGATTCACGCGTGTCCTAACGATTGCATTTTATTTTGAAACAAATATGAATTACTAAAGGCGTGTCTGAAATGTAATGTCTGTTGATATAAGAAGAAAGAATCTACTCCAACAAAAGTCGTGTAGTATTTTCCTATAATACCAAGATTTAGGTGCATCTATCGCAATGAAGAAGATTCAAAACATTTGACATGGCATGCAAATGAAAGAATTAGAGATGGAAAGTTTCGACACCCTACAGATTCTCTACAATGGGCAAAATTTGATTACAAAAGTATCTTAATTTCGAGAGAAAGTAAAGAAATCTACGACTTGCACTTTCTACTGATGAAATAAATTCACATCGTCTTCAAAGCATCTCACACATCATGTGGCCTGTGATTTTGTTGATTTATAACCTACCTCAAAGGTTATGTATGAAGCGTAAGTTTATGATGTTGTCTCTGTTAATTTCTGGACCCAAACAACCGGGGAATGATGCGACGTATACTTGACTACTTTAATTGAAGATTTAAAAAATATGTGGGAAACATGTGTGGAAGATTATGATGGATATAAGAAAGAATGTTTCAATTTGAGGAGTATGTTGTTCGGCACAATTAATGATTTTTCAAGATATGGTAATTTATCAAGATATAATATTAAAGGTCAGTGTGTTTGTCCTATATATGAAGAGAGTACATATTAGATGTGGTTGAAACATTGTAAGAAGAACATATTTCTTGGACATCGTAGATTTTTACCTTTTAGTCATTAGTATCGTGGGTGGAGAAATGCATTCAATAGAAGGTACTGCTCCTTTAGAACCGACTGGATATCAAATATTTGAAAAAGTACAAGGTTTGACCAATAAATTCGGCAAACCTTTTGCTGGAGAGCTTGTCAAAACTAAGTGGAAGAAAAAGTCAATTTTCTTTGAATTTTCATATTGGAAGTCATTGTATGTAAGACATTTTCTCGATGTGATGCATATTGAAAAAAATGTATTTGATAGTGTTATTGGTACGTTACTCAATGTTCCAGGAAAGTCTAAGTATGGAATCAATGCAAGATTAGACTTGGTCGATATGGGAATAAGAAATGAATTGTGTCCCATCAAATCTTTTTGTAAACCAACTTATCAGCAACATTCCCATCAAATAAACCAATTTGATTCACTGTCGCGCACGAGTCAAATACAATTGATAAAATGTAAATAGAGGTAATAACTCGAATCGTTTCGCAAGGACTTCTGATGTAACAATAATAACCGAATTGAAAATTGGAATTAAAAAGGGTTTTATAGATTTTTGATTTAACAGATGAGAAAAACGATTAATCCACTTATTTGAGTTTTAGACCTATCAGAGATTCTATCAATGAGTTTAATTTCTAATTTGTGATTCTATTCTTATTTGACTATAGAATTGATCAAACAAGTGTAATCAATCCAATGAGAATTTGGTGTCTTTGATTGGATTAAGCATCACAATCATAAAAATATTACAATTAACGATCAAGCGTCGCAAAATTATAATTCAATTCAATTAGAAACCGAAACCAAATTCTGTAAAATAAATTTAATCAATCCTATTGAAATTCAATTTAAGCAATCAAAATATCAATATAATAAAATAAACAAGCATTGAATCATGAATCGAAATTAACAGTGTAACCTGAATCTGCAGTTTAGTCTTCTATGAAATTAAACAAAAGTGCCAATAGTACTTGAGATTGGGCTTTAGGGTTTAGGGTTTAAAAACAAGTGATCCGCTAATTAAAATTATTACAAAAGTCTAGATTACGAAATCTGCAATTTAGGCCTAGTAAAGTTAGAAATTGGTCTTTTCTTCCAACACAAAATTTGTAGCTCGGATTTTTAGCTTTCCAACGCCTGCTCATATGCGCCAATCCAATATCCAGAGCTCAAGTTATGATCTACAGATCGAGAAAGATCAAAATTAAAAATAATAAAATTAAAATGCAAATAATAAAATTATAATTCAAACTCGACCCAAAGTTTAGAAACAAGCTAAAAATATTAATCTAAACTATAAAGAGCTTTTAAAATACCAAACTAAAAAGTTAGAAACATGTGTCCAAATACTATGATCAGAGGACATATTAGATAACTGTGAAATCATAATCTCAAAAATATAATTAAGATGTTTGTTATCTTAATATATCACATTGGGAATTTTTTTGGTTTTCCTGAGATAGACAAAAAGAGGCAAAACTAAATGCAAAATGAATCTTTAGCCAAGGATGTAAGCCCAAACTTTTTTACATAAAAGGGTTCATATGTTTACATCTAGAAGCGTAGAGGAGATGTTGATCATCAACACCGTAATCTCATTCTCTCTACCCAATTAATGCAAATGGTTTGCTCATATTAGCATCGGTTTTGGCTGACATCTATGGTAAGGAGGCTTAACAAAAATATGAGAGCTAGGTTTTCAAGAAGGCATTATGTATCATATATAGCACACCTATCTATCTTATGTTGCTCAAGTGGGCCTTGTACACTACAAGTCCAATTCTTCTTATTCACTTAAATAATTACTTTTTTATTTTACCATTCTATCTTGCAAACCTATAGACTCCCACTTAATTGATAATAATATAAATATTAAAATAATAATAAATATTATAAATAATGAGTAACGTCTACCAATACATCTTTGCTACCCAATTAATTAGAAAATTGGTGATATTATTTTAACCTTAGAGTGACCATAATTTATCATGGAGTAATTGTCCATTCAACTAAATGTATCAAGGAAAGAGAGTAATTACTATATCAAGGACAGAATGGGAGTATGCACAATTGTATGTTATGCACAATGATGATGAGGTTCAACCGAATGTTACAATACACATGGATCAATTATCTAGTTTAAACATGAATAGAAATCAAAATTGGATAACACGAGAGCACAATTGTAGTTTTATTACATGGCTAAAAAATCATATTAACTCAAAGTTTGATATAGACCACAGTTCAATTTCATAGAGATTGAGGTGGCTTACAAATGGACTGAGTTTACATTTATTTTCTTACACCAGTTATGTAATTAACGGCTACACATTTTATACCAAAAAACACGATGATCAAACCACTATGCAAAATAGCGGAGTCACTCTCGTAGCTGAAGTGATGCATATCTCAAGTGAAAAAGATAAAAACCCAATATATGCAAATCTATCATATTTTGGGATTATCGAGCACATATGGGTGTTAGATTACACAATGTTTTGTGCTCCCATATTTGGTTGCAAGTGGGTCGATAATAATAATGGTGTTCAGATTAATGAATTAGGGTTCTTGTTTGTCGATTTTAATAGGGTGGGATACAAAGATGAGACTTTTACTTTAGCATCTTAAGCTCAACAAGTGTTTTATGTCATTGATCCTACTGATGATAAATGGTTCATTATCCTATCGACCAATAAAATAATGATAATAACAATAACAATAACGAAAAAGATGTTGGTAATGATTTTTTCTTTGTGACATCACAACCACATGAAATTGATTCAACTAATGATGGTTTATATCATAAAGATGATCATGATGAGGGAATTTAGATTAATCCATCATTTCATATCGTTAAGGGACAAACAAATGTGAATCCCACCAGAAAAAGAAGAAGGGCATATTAAGGTGTTTAAGTGTTTTATATAAGCCATGTAATCTGAACTCATCGTGTAATTTATACTAAGTTCATGTAACTTTAATTGCCACAAATTTCATGTAATTTATATCTAGCAATCTATTTGACCTAGCAGAACTGAGCATTTAGCATTTAGCTATGTTTGGTTGGGCATTTTCCATGAACTTAAATTGATCCCAATACGAACTGATCATGTAATTTAGCATTTAGCATTGATATATAGGTATTTAATAATTATTTGGATGACAAAAAATCCAAATATAGATATTTTACAGAAACTGAACTGAAATTGTAATTTACATATTTAACTTGAACTGAATTGAACTGAACATAAACTTGTAATTTTACACAATTTTTTGTCCATAAGCACTGTAAAAGTCTTGTAATAATTAAATTACAAATCATTTACAACATTTTTTGTCAATAAGCGCTGTAAAAGGCTTTTAAAAATTAAATTACAAATTATTTACAACGCTTTTTGCCCATAAGCGCCGTAAAAGGCTTTTATAAATTAAATTAAAAATCATTTACAACGATTGTTCTATAAGCGTTGTAAAATGCTCGTATAGCGCCATTGATACGGTCTTTTGATAAGCGGTGAAAAGGATCATAAGACGTTTTTTATATAGTCTTTTAAAGCGCTTTTTGTAGAAGCGTTGTAATAGGTTAGGTATTTTAAAACGCTTTTTGGATAAGCGTTGTAAAAGGTTTTTTAAGTAAACTAATAATAAGAAACCGCTTCATTTTCCTCTTACGTACTCTTCCTACGAACTTGACAGTGCGAAACCTCCTCATTTTCGTCTTCATTACATACTCTCCATCTTCGTTACTCTCCATACGAACCCTACTGACCATCTTCTCCCTAGTGGGAACCATCTTCACTATTATCCCTACGAAGCCTCTACATACGAACTCTACTGCCAACCCTCCATATGAACCATCTCCATACGTATTTATGTGCCCTCTTGTCGTTGTTCCCTGTCATTTCTACTTAAGCGAAGTCGAAACCCTAAACTTAGTGATTGTTGTTGTCAGATATTGTATTTATTAATTTGTTGTTGTCACTGAACTGCATGTTGAACTTATATTGCTACTTAGACTACTGAATGTTGAACTTGTTGAACTTATACTGAACTTATAATTATATTGTGTGAAATGTGTAGATAAATGGATTCCAATAATGATTTAGATCGTCAAAATGATGAAGTTGTCAATACTAAGAGTTATGAAAATGAAGTTAAACGTGGGACAACTATTATGCAAAAGGTCATCAAAGCAAGAAGTAATGGAATTAAATTTTAGCTATACTATACTTTGTTTGAAATTTATTTTTTATCTTTTTTGAAAGCATGCACTTACTTTATGCGTTTATTAGGCGGGATGGAATCAAAGTGGCCAGCCAATTGAGTCCAACAGTTCAATGATGGTAAGTTACATTGGTGCAGTTATTTGTCAAAATATCCCAGTAACAATTGATGCTTGGAGAGAAAAAATTTGAAGGATGCTAAAGATATATTGTGGAATGATATCAAAGTAACTTTTTTACTCCACATTTTTTTTACTTAGAATTTTTTCCATTGAAATACTTTTACTCAAACTCTATCTTTATTTGGTTTGCAGTCGGCTTTTAACATTGATGAGGTGCGAAAAAATTATGTGCTTAGAGTTGCTGGAAAAATACATAGAGGATTTAGATCTCATTTGTCAAATTGCTACTTAAGAGATTGTGATGGAAATTTAAATGTTGAAGCTCCGCAAATATACAAACACTACATATCAAATGAAGAGTAGAGCGCTTTTATAGCTAAACATGCAGACCCCACTTTTGTGGTAATATTAATTTATCAGCATGTGTGTCTTATTCATATTCATAGCGTATTTTTTTACACGATTGTTATATATATATAGTATAAGTATGGAAAATCGCGAGAGAGAGAAAAAAACTCCAATGCATCCATACAAAAAATCGCGTATGGGGTATGCACGTTTAGAGCCAAAAAAATTCAGTAAAATCACTTTTATACAACGTGGTAGATTATAAACTATAGTTTCTAACTAATATTTTGTTTATGTCTTAACGAATAGCTTCAAGAGACGAAATCGAATAAACCATTAGGTCATCATATTTTGTGGAATGAGGCTCGTTTGAATAAGGATGGAATAGTTGATAATGAAAATATTCAACAAGTGATAGAACAAAGTAAAAATGTTATCACTTTAATTTTTTTAATATTGTCTTTTAAAAATGATATTGAACTTATCTTGTTAATACTACATGTATTTTAGGAGAATCTAGAACAATTTTCTAAAAATCCAGAGGAGAATAAACAAGTTAGTTGCAGGGACATACTTGGTAAGGTATTTAATGTTCCTGAATATTCTGGTCATGTGATGGGTAAAGGATTTGGCGTAACTCCAAAAAGCTATATTCACATGAGAAGCGCACAAAGCCATCTAATGAGGAAGTACTAGATAAGCAGAAAATCCTAATATAGCAAGTTGCATTTTTGGTGAAAAAGAATTAGGAAAAACAACTTCTGGAGTGTCAACGTGAAATACAACTAGAGAGTGACAATGGTAGTTGCAACATTGGTCGTAAAAGTCGTCCAGAGGTAATTAATTACTTAACGGAATAAGAAATTCATTCAACCTAATTGTTTCACATACTTATGTATTAACCATTGATTTAGGATGTCTCATCTTGCATGCTATATTTATCCTCCCCTACTCATCGTGTGGTTGGAAAAGGATCATTGTACAATACCTTGGGAGAAGTATTACACCATAATCTGATCCCTATTAGCCGTCTTAAAGTTTCACCAATGATTGCTTTTGAACCACTAGCACCATTGCCTATACCCGACAACGATGGAGATATGACGTTTTTGGGAGAAGCAATAGGTAGTTACGTGACATGGCCTAAAAATATTATTGGCATAGATACAATATGTTTAATTGCTATGTATAATTAATTGTATGATTATGATTGATTATGTTTAATTGCTGATTTTTTTGCTGTTAACTTAAATTTCACATTTATTTACAATCATAAAAATTCTAAAGGGAATGATAAGAAGATTCTGCACAATGAGTCAGTCACTTCACCAAAAAAGGTTTGACATATACATCAATTGTATACGAAATGATTAGCTTACTATAATAACTAACAAACTGATCGACCTCCTTTTTTCAGATTCAAGCAGAACCTATCGAAAATGTTAAGAAAGTTGATTCAAAAAATAAACCCACCACATCGCAAATCTGCCAAAAATCCGCCGCACCGCAAATGCAGGTTGGTGGTAAAAATAAATCTGCCAAAATTCAAAAATTGGATCGTGGAAAATCAGTTGTTGCTCCTAAAATAAGTCATCGATGTCTTTCTCGATTTGGGTCATGTCTTAACATACAAGCAAAAATGAATATGGGCACAATGATTCACGTATCATACACACGGAAAAACGTATTTTCGGAGATGAGTATGAAGAATTACTTGATAAAGAATACATATATGAACTTCTCGATTATAAGGAGTTGAGTGCTATTGTCATCAACATATACATTAGATGTATAATACTTTATTTAAGATAAAAAAAAATTACTTTTAATTGTATCACTGCCACATTCATTGGTAATTAATCTAATTTGATATTTTCATTGAATGTAATTGTATGAAAAGTTGGTGTGCATGCACAAATAGACATATAGATTTTCATTTTTATCTCCCCATACGCTATCCATGTTTAAACTTGATTCAATTAACATAAAAAAATATGTTGTGGATATACTTTTGGAAAATAAAGAGAAGGATAAGTTGTTTCTTGCGCCATATAATTTAGGATAATTAGATATTCTTTATCTATATCTTTTTCAATTCATGATACTTTATCAGTTGTGTAAACAAATTTTTCAACCAAAGTTTTGTTGTTGTAGACAACATTGGGTGTTGTTTGCCATCAATGCCACCTCTGAAATTATATACTATTTAGGTCCATTGCACAGTCATTATAACAATCACTCGGATATAAAGAATATATTTGATACGTAAGTAATATTCATTTCTTTCTTACATATATAAATAATGTGTTTGGTAATTGAATAATAATCTCATTTATTTGATAGTGCTTTACAAGAATTCTGCGCTCAAAAGGGTGCAATAGTGTCGAAGCATAAGTCAAAGAACATCACATGGATTCTGATAAAGGTTTGAAATTTTTATTATAGAACTTAATTATATACCTATAAAATTTCATTTACAATCAATGCATAAATATTTATTGGCGTACATGTTTTATTTTATAGTGCATATGCCAAACTAACAACATAGACTGAAAATACTATATATTGTGATTCATAAAGGAGATTGTTGATATGAATCAAAATATAATTCCAAAAACGGTACGTTATTTTCATTATATTTTGATTTTCATATATATATATATATATATTTGATTCTAAGTTATTTATATTCAAATATTATATCGCATAGTACTTCGACAACTCCAATTCAACATACTCTTAAAGTGATCTAACTAAAATAAAGGAAGACTAGTGTCAGTATGTGATCAAACTGAATGTTATATAATTTGTTAATAGGTGAATTTCACATTGTAAACTGCTATATATTGTATATTTTTGTATCAACTAATCATTATTCTAATTAGCTTACTTATTTTTTGTTACAATAGGGTAAAGTAAGAAATTGTTGGGAAATTGGCATGCTGGAAATTGTTGGGAAATTGACATGATGGAAATTGTTGATCAGTATTCTAATTACAAGCATGATATTGTTGTTGTGAATATGTAATTGATATTGTGAATATGTTGCTACTGATGTTGATAATAGTACTGATGTAATTGAACTTGTTGCTGTGAATATATGTACTGATATAATTAAACTTGTTGTTGTGAATACATATTGTGAATATGTTTGAATTAAAAAATTGCAATTGTGTCAATATGTGTTTGATGAATATAATTTTGGAAAAAGAAAATTGAAACCTCATTTAAAGACAACGTTTTTTTTTAAAGTCATTAAAGACCTGTTTATACAAATCAGCATTTTACATTGCTTTTTAGAATAGATTTACAGTACTTTTTTTAAAAAAGCGCTGTAAAACTAGTATAAGAAGCACGCTATATATGCACCTATTACAACATTTTTTTTTAAGAAAAATGTAAAACTAGTATAAGAAGACGCTATATAAGCACCTATTACAACGTTTTTTAATAAAAGTGCCATAAAACGAGTCAAAGAGA
Organism: Cicer arietinum; assembly: GCF_000331145.2. Lineage (NCBI taxonomy): Eukaryota > Viridiplantae > Streptophyta > Magnoliopsida > Fabales > Fabaceae > Cicer > Cicer arietinum. Next base: position 20,686,474 of record NC_021162.2, on the reverse strand, counting down.
AGCGTTGAGCGCTATATATTTATACATATTACAACATTTTTTTTTATTTTAAATAGCGTTGTTGTACCTTTTAACAACACTATATTCTACAACGCTTAAAAGCTGTAAACGGCTTAAAAAAGCGCTATAAAATACTATTTTTGGCGTAGTCTATGTCAGTTTGTCCATATCATAATATTCTTTGTTCTTGTGACATATGTGAGGATGTTATTTTCTTTTATGTCTTATATTCTTTTTATTTGAACATTTAAGGTCGATATGCCAAACTAACAACATAGACTGAAAATACTATATATTGTGATTCATAAAGGAGATTGTTGATATGAATCAAAATATAATTCCAAAAACGGTACGTTATTTTCATTATATTTTGATTTTCATATATATATATATATATATTTGATTCTAAGTTATTTATATTCAAATATTATATCGCATAGTACTTCGACAACTCCAATTCAACATACTCTTAAAGTGATCTAACTAAAATAAAGGAAGACTAGTGTCAGTATGTGATCAAACTGAATGTTATATAATTTGTTAATAGGTGAATTTCACATTGTAAACTGCTATATATTGTATATTTTTGTATCAACTAATCATTATTCTAATTAGCTTACTTATTTTTTGTTACAATAGGGTAAAGTAAGAAATTGTTGGGAAATTGGCATGCTGGAAATTGTTGGGAAATTGACATGATGGAAATTGTTGATCAGTATTCTAATTACAAGCATGATATTGTTGTTGTGAATATGTAATTGATATTGTGAATATGTTGCTACTGATGTTGATAATAGTACTGATGTAATTGAACTTGTTGCTGTGAATATATGTACTGATATAATTAAACTTGTTGTTGTGAATACATATTGTGAATATGTTTGAATTAAAAAATTGCAATTGTGTCAATATGTGTTTGATGAATATAATTTTGGAAAAAGAAAATTGAAACCTCATTTAAAGACAACGTTTTTTTTTAAAGTCATTAAAGACCTGTTTATACAAATCAGCATTTTACATTGCTTTTTAGAATAGATTTACAGTACTTTTTTTAAAAAAGCGCTGTAAAACTAGTATAAGAAGCACGCTATATATGCACCTATTACAACATTTTTTTTTAAGAAAAATGTAAAACTAGTATAAGAAGACGCTATATAAGCACCTATTACAACGTTTTTTAATAAAAGTGCCATAAAACGAGTCAAAGAGAAGCGTTGAGCGCTATATATTTATACATATTACAACATTTTTTTTTATTTTAAATAGCGTTGTTGTACCTTTTAACAACACTATATTCTACAACGCTTAAAAGCTGTAAACGGCTTAAAAAAGCGCTATAAAATACTATTTTTGGCGTAGTCTATGTCAGTTTGTCCATATCATAATATTCTTTGTTCTTGTGACATATGTGAGGATGTTATTTTCTTTTATGTCTTATATTCTTTTTATTTGAACATTTAAGGTCGTATTCCTTTTTCCTTTTTTGTCAAACTGAATATCAATGAATATCCTCTAATCTTCAATTAATGAGACTACTAATAAACATTTCCTATTTTGAGGATCACGAACGTGCTTCTTATGAGTATGTTTGAAAAACTTGTTTAAACTTCATTAAAATGTGTGTTATATTGTTACACTCAAAGCCACATATTAGATCATTTAATATAATCAAAATTAGATATATCTTTATCTAATTAAAAGTTATTATCATTAACGTGTGTTTTTAAATCATTCATTGAAATGCTCTTTCTTGGGTAAATCTTCATTATTCATATGTGTTGGTTGATTGCGGTACATTAAAAAGTTTTTAAAACCCTTTTAATACTAAATTATGTGCAAGTCTATCTACTATAAGAAAAACGTTATTTACCCAAGAACAAATGTCCCGAGAATCATTTCCAGGAAATGATTTTTGTCTGAAAAAGGTTGATCGAAAATAATTTCCCATGAATAATTTCCTAGGTAATTTTTGTCATGTCAGGTAGTCAAACTTACAACTCTACATACCTTTTCGTAGAAACTATTTCTTGAGTAATTTTTCGTTGTGTAAATGTCACTTAGGATTACTATTTTGCATATTTTTCTTCCAAGAACCATTTCCTGAGTAATTTATGTCATGTCACCTTTTTGCTATGCCTTTTCGCTCAATCAAATACATTTTAAAACAAAATGACAGTATTTCTGAAGAAAAATGTCTTTTGTGATTAAGAAATTTTTTTAAAATTTCTTAAATAGATTAATAAAAGAAGTTAGTATTTATATATAATGAAGAAATTAAATAAATAAAAATAAAAAATAAAATCATTTATAATTTTAAAATTTAAGGAGAAGGGAGAAAATCTGAAGAAATAAAAATAAAAAATTCTCAGAAACTAAGTCCTAGAAAAATTTTAAATTCAGAATAAAATTTTCCTTTGCTAAATTGCACATAAAACATTGAAATGTTCGCTTCTGATTGGATATCACTAATGAGGTGAAAAAGAATAAATTTGTCAGTGAGAAGAGAGAAAGAGGTGAAAAAGAATAAGAAAAAAAAAACATGTGAGAAATAGAATAAATTTAATGTATTATTTAGTATAAGAGAAATATAATAAAAATAGAAAGAGAGAGAAGTATATGTGTTTCTCTTCATTTATTTGCTTGAATAGAAATCGAAAAGAAATATATGTTATTATTTTGATAAGGTCAAAAATTCGCTTAAACATTTAAGCCAAATTATACTCTTATATATTGTTTGATTTGAATTGCATAAAAGCACCCTAATCCCACATTTTAAAAATTGACAAAAATACGCTTATAGTTCTTTAAGTTTAATTCGATTTCCGCTTAAGTCATTTAAGTTTATTTTATCACGATTTGATTTTTAAGTTATATTTTGTTTGTACGGTTAGTCTTTTATTTCAATTTCAACAACAATTAGTTCAATTGAAAGCTTCTTATCAATTGAATTCTACCAAACATTGCAGCAATATGTCCATCGTATTAATTTTTCTGAAAACATTTATCAAATCTTATAAATAGTTTATATTTCTTAATTTTCTCTAGAACCATTTAAATAGAAGTATAACATTAAAATCAAGGTATTAAAAGTACATCCATATACGTAATCAATATTTTTAATTTTCTTCACATGCAAAATAATTTAGACAATCAAGTAGTTGCGATGTTTCAATTAAATATTAAAATTTTATGACATTAATTCAAAAAAAATTCAAACTAAAAGACTATATACGTAATTTAATTTATCTTAAAAATTAATATTAGTATACTCGAATCAAGTCAAGTGAAAAGTATCAATACTTTTAAGATAAATAAAAGTCCAAATAAAAAAAAATGTTAAATTTAAAAGACATATACAAAAATTTAACTAAAGTGTAATTGGTGGGACCCACGGTTTATTCTTCTCTCTTCTCAATTCTGAAGGCACATCACATCTCCCATACACCTTCTAAGCCGCTTCTTCTAAGAGCATCTCCAACGGTGAACTCAATATGAGTTCTTTAGATGGGTCCACTGTGCCACATCATCTTGAAGCAATTCACTCATTTTCTACTCCAACGGTGAACTCAACATGATTCAAGTTCTATTATGTAACACCCTAAATTTTATAATAAACTACTTTATTAATTAAATAGAATTTTAAATAATTAATTTGATGACTAATATTATATATTTTAGAATATATGTTGATAAATTTCGTAGCTAATTTTTGTTATATGAATGTTTTCTATGATGTGTTAGTTTGATACAGGTTATATTACATGAGCGATATAAATAATACATATTATATTTTTTATTTGATATATTTAAAAAAAAAATAGTATTTTAGTGTAATATATATTTTAAAGAAAAAGATTTTATGCGATTTTACGTATATATACATGTACCCAATTAATGTAATATTTTTATGTGCGCTTGACTTATGTTAAGTATGCAGATAGTTATATTTCAATTATTTATAACTATTTTCTATTTTTAATTATTTTTTTATTAATAATTATCTTGATATAGAACTGATATTGTGTTTGATTTCGTTTATTTTTAAATACTTGTTATGGTATTGTGATTTTATATATATTTATTATGATTTAGTAATTAATATAAAATATTGATGTTATATTTATTTATTTTATAATTTTGACCATTTTCTAATATGATGGTATTATTATAATGTGAGTATTTTGAGAAATAAGTATAATTGTAGAGATTATTTTGAATGTGAGAGTTTTGATTATTAGTAATATATTTTTTTTTATATTGATTATTTTAATTACTCTAATTTATAAAATATTAGTAATGTTTGGAAAACTAAATGGTGTTTGGAGGAATATTAAAAAGGAGATTAAATAATTATTAGTTTTATTTTAACAAAATAAAAATAATAATAGTAAAATATAAATAAAGAGACCAATGGGTTTGTCTCTATGAATCCTAATTGTTAATAAAATAAAACAAACAAAAGAAGGGAAGAGAGTTGGAAGGGCAGCCGTAAAACCAAAGAGGAAACACAACAATAACCCTATCGTTTTGACACCGGTGACGTTCCAGAAAACTTTCTCCATCTTCGCCCAAATTTGAGTATGTTATTTCATTCATTTAACTCATCAATTAAACATAATTTTTCAGATTTTTAACAACCCCAATTTCTCTCTAAAATACTCGACTTCTCCGTTTGTAGAATTCGTTATTTTGCATCGTTCTCCTTCACCGTAAGTCCGATTTGAGTGAAACCAACGCCAAAACGACCGTGTGAAAAGTGGCTATATTATCCACTGATTGGTTTTCTGATTTATGGTAATTTTATTTGGCCGATTTTCAAATTTCGTTTTTAGAATATCTCCTCATAATTTATTTTTGACGTTTACCCATAAACTGTCGAGTTAGATCGATTGAAGGACAAAGAGTCAAAGAGCAAAGACTGTTTGGGCGTCGAATCATATTCATAGGTGAAAGCGTCGAAATAAGGTAAGGGGTGAGAGAGCCTTTGAATTCATGAGTATAATATATTGTGTGATGAACGGGAAAACCGTATTTCCCAACGATTCATCCGGGGCTCGCTACGTACGGCAGTAGCCCTTTGAGTGATAAATTAATTAATCTGCAAATAAGAAAATTGTGAGATTAAAATGTGAAATAGAAATATTTATAAGGTGTTGATTGATTTAATTTCGTTAAATGTGTGATATTTTATATTATTGTGATATTTAACATTATTGTGATATTTGATATTATTGTAAATGTGTGGTGTGTGATATTATTGTGATATTGGTTGTTGAATTAATTTTATGCATATGTTTGATTAGATGAGTTTAAATGATGTTATAATAAAAATAGATGTGTTGTGATAATTATATGTAATGATGATAATGTATGATTAATAATGGTGATGTGATAAATTTGTGATGAATATATGTGTTGTTGTATGATTGATGATAGTGATTCTATAAATTGTGATGAGTTTATGTGATGATGATGATGATGTGTGATTAATTATAGTGATGTTATAAATTGTGATGAGAATATTGTGATTTCAATTTGTGTCTGAGATGACGGTATTAATGGAGTATCATATACCAACGAGGGGAGAAAATAAATATTGTGAATTTGTGAAGTGGAGATTATTTTGTCATCATATAGGTAGGGTCTAACAAGCCTTGTGATTCCGGGGAAGTACAACTGAATGAGCCTGATCGTGGCGGTCTGCTGTTGAGCCTTAAGGCAAGATTGTTAGACCTTGGAGGTATTCGGGTGGGGAATTCCTAGGTGACTTGGAGGTAGCACTCCAAATGTCGGGAGCTACCACGCAACACACGTTTACCTCGACTGTCACGTATATGTGTCTCGGGTTGAGTTGAGGGGATCTATGAGGACAGGGCCAATTTGAATTGTCCGTCCACCGGGATGGTGGCATAGTATCAAGCCTCCTAACCAAGTACTTCAGAGTTAGAATGGTACCACATTGTGAAGTAGAGTCTAAGCTCATGCATAGCATTGCATTTACTTGTGATTGTTTTGTGGTGATTGATGTGTTTCAAAAGTAATAATAATTACTCTTAGATGATTTGATGCATATTATAATGAGATGATTATCTTGAGTGAATTTGATGTTATAATATGATACTATTTACTTAAATATTTTGATATATAGTAATGTGATTATGATACGGTCTATTATGATTGTTGCGTGTTCTTCTTACTTATATTATACTATTAACATGATTTTGAAACTCACCTCCTTCGTTGTTTGTGTTTGACTGGCTTTGGCCTGCGTTTCCGAAATCGCAGTT
>NC_021162.2:20664277-20680046 GCF_000331145.2 Cicer arietinum | reverse complement strand
CATATAAGTACTAGTAGGTTTTTAGAATTAAATCAAGTAATTATACTTAATTCAAGCTTATTGAGATTGCACTATGGAGTAAAGAAGTTAAAGTGTTCCTTTTGATTTTTGAGAAACGTGATATCCTAAATTAAAGATTAAAGTTTTTATTTTCTTGGAAACATATTATTATTTATCCGCTGCGAATTTTATAGAAATATGATATAAATTATTATATATATTATTTTGAGGTTTAGGGTGTCACATTAGTGCACATCACCCTAAATCAACTCATTCATTTTTACGGTTTAACTTTTAAAAATTATATTATATTCCATTACTTTAATTTATACATTAATATTTAATTTTATTATAACTTAAAATATTAATTTAAATGGAAAAATAAATAAAAAAGTACGTTAATAAAAATTTTAATAAACTTCTGTAACAAAAATTGTGAAGAAAAAGTATGAGTAACAAATTGTTTCTATTAATGAGCTAACAATCGTAATTAAAGGAGAAAAAAAACGCTAACGGTGGTATATTAACTAAAAAAAAGCTAATGGTTACAAAATTATTATTATTTAATAAATTAAAAAAAAGTTAACGGCTATAAATTAATAAAAAAAGATAAATTTATTATTATTAATAAATTAATAAAAGATAGCGGTTATAATTATATTATTATTAAATTATGAAAGTAGATAGAAAAAAAAAAGTAATTGCTATGAAGCATCGTTCCACCCTACGGTGATTACACTTTGGCACAACTCTAACAGTGAACTCACAAAAAATTGAAAGTTAAGTGATTACACGCTTACCGACGAACTCATTTGGCTACTGTTGGAGATGGTCTAAGTTGTCCATATGCGTGACTATATGATACTTTTGTTAACACTGTACTGTAATTATATAAAACAATTACATTTATAATTATAATGCCCCACCGTATACAAATAACCCCAATCACATTATTTTAAGATTTAGAATTATATTAAGTTGAATTACATGTTTGCTTTTGTCATATAAAATAAAATATCAAGCAAGAAACAAAGCAATTGCTCCACAGAAGATAAACTCGTGTTCATATCTAAGAAAGATTGAAACATTGGATCTTCACTATATTTTATATGTAATTGTTAGAATGATTCAATGTGATAATAATAAGTTGACACTAGAGAGTAACGCGTGTTTAAGCGGATAACAATAATATAAATCGATCTATTGTCACAAAAAAAGTACCTTACTTTTAAATACTAAATTCACATTATTAAGAAAATAAAGTCAATTTATTATGACTATGTAACTTATTACGCGTTTGATTATTAAGTACGTACGTACGTATTTGATTATTGAAAAACCGTCCTAATAATTTTGAAAAAGATGGGATATATTACACTAACACGTCTAATAAGTATTTCTTCTAACTTTATTTATTGTGGTGCTACTCTGTTTTTGTTTCTTTTGTTCAATGATAATCTTAAATTTCATTTACATCAAATTCTAGTTGATAATTTTTTTTGAAAGTTCGAAGTAACTTGCGTTCATATCTTGTGTTTTATATTGTCTTTTTCGGTGATTCAACACCCTTATTTTCATTTAAAAACATGCTCTTTCATCTCGTTGTTTAATTGTGTGATTCAGAGGTGTGTAGTTTGAGTTATCTTGTTATCTAACCACAAATGTAATTGGGCACCAATTTGAAAGTTTTCGGCCTAGAAAAGATCCTAAAATTATTTATACTCACCAATTCCTTAATTACTTCAAAATCAATAAACTTTGTTTCAAACATAGAGAACAAAACATATCTTCTTAAAAATACATCAGCAAAAAAATGGATTTATCTTTTTTATGCTTGATCACATATTGATATTGCTTAACGAATTCAACCCACATGGCATGTCTCTTAATGAGTTTGGTAAAAGATAGTGATGTCATGTATATAATGCTCTGATTAATGCATACAACTCTTTATCATATATAAGACAATTAAGAACAACACTATTCAGTTTCTCACTAAATAAAGCAATGGGAAGCCCCTTTTGCATCAAAATAACTCTTATCTCCACATTTAATGTATCACATTCAATTTCAAAAGATTCTGAAAAATTAGGCGGTGCAAGAATAGGTGCATAAGTTAGTTTTTTTAGGAGGTAAGCAAATGTTTGCTCTGGTTTTCATCCTATTTATATTTCACGTTCTGTTTAATCACATTACCTCAAAGGTGCAACTAATGGACTAAAATCTTTGACAAACCTCCTATAGAAACTAGCTAAGTCATGAAAGCTTCTTACTCGTTTTCATTCTTAGGAGTTGGTCACTCTTAAATAGTTTTCACCTTATCTTTATCAACATGCACTCCTTGTGAGCTAATAACAAAACCAAGAAAAACTACATGATTTGTATATAAAACACATTTCTCCATGTTTGCATACAATTTCTCACAACTAAGAGATTTCAAAACACTTCTCAAATGCCAAAGATGATCATCATAGGATTTTCTATAAATCACAAAGTCATCAAAGTAAACCACAAAAAATTTCGCTAGAAACTCCCTTAACACATGGTTCATCAATCTCATGAGAGTGCTAGGGGCATTTGTCAATCTAAATGGCATGACTAACCATTCATAAAAGCCATATTTTTTTTAAAAGTCGTTTTCCATTAATCTATTTCTCTAATCCAAACTTGATGATATCCATTTTTAAGATCAATTTTGGATAACATGGAAGGTACCATGCAATTCATCCAACAAATTATTTAATCTAGGAATGGGGTGTCTATACTTTATCGTGATATTGTTAATGGCTCAACATTAAGTACACATCCTACAAGTTCGATTTTTTTATGGTTAAGAAAAATGTTTGGGACTGCACATGAACTTAGGCTCTCTTGCACTCATCCCTTTTGCACCAAGTCTTCAACTTGCCTTTGGATTTCCTTGGTCTCTTGGGGATTGGTCCTATATGTTTTCCTATTGGGCAATGAAACATCTGGAATGAGATTATTTCGATGTTCTATACCTCTTATAGGTTGTAGGCCATGAGGAACCTCTTTGAGAAAAACATCATCAAAATACTACAAAAAACAAGCAACTTCACTAGGAAAAGAGTTAGTAAGGCTTGCAAACTTTAAATCACTCTCCTGGCTCAAAAGCAATAATATTGGTTTTTTTAATTGCATAGCCTTTTTCACATCTTTTTCATTTATGAACTAATTTTGTGCTTTTATCTCTTTCTTTTCACTCTCTTTTTATTTTCTCTCTCTTTTTCTTTTCTCTCTTGTTTTCTTCTATCTCTCATTTTGGATTCATCCTTACCAACCTCTCTTGGAGACAAATGAGTAAGAGTAACTTTTCTTTCTTTATTGTACTGACATGGTCTTCCAAGAAGTAAATGACAAGCTTCCATTAGCACAACATCATAGGTAATAGTATCCTCATACTTCCTAATAGAAAATTTCACACGTTCCTCACGAAGCCATTGAAATTTGTATGGTTGTGGGTGCGGTTTAGTCACCAAATTCATTTTTGAAACCATTATTACCCTAACAACATTAGTGCAGCTTCCTTCATCTATAATTAAAGAACATATCTTACCTTGGATGTGACATTAAGTATAAAAAATGTTCTTCCTTTGGGTTTCATCCAAGTCTCTTAATTGGTTGTCCAACATTCTTCAAACCATGAACAAGTCTCCTCTAGGAACTTCTTCTTCACTCTCTTCATCACTAGATAGAGCATATTCAGATAATGATCCATCAGTAATACCTCCATTCTCCTTAAGCAACATGGTCTTCTTTGTTGGACATTTAAAGGTTATGTGGCCTCTCCCCATATATTTAAAACATTTAATGTCACTACTTTCTTATGAGAATCATTGGATTAATTTTGAGTTCTTTGAGGTGCAGTCATGGGTATGTTTGATGAAGTACTTTTCTCCTTCTTATTTATATCCTTCCATTTAGGGGAATTAAAGTTAGAAGAGTTCTTTCTCATGACACCATTTCTCTTTTTTTGTTGTTCTACCTCAGTAGCTTGATGCACTAAGTCCTCCAACTCCACATATTTTTTAAATTCTATAACATCTCTTACATTATTATTCAGCCCTTATAAGAAACATGTCATATTAGCCTCCCTATCTTCACTAATATTGGCTCTAATTAACCACACTTCCATTTCATTATAATAATCATTTACACTCTTGTAACCTTGTGTGATCATTTGAAGTTTATTGCAAAGGTCTCTATGATAGTAAAAAGGAACAAAACTTATTTGCATTACCCTCTTCATCTCCACCCAACTATCGACCAATCGTTCTTCATACCTCCCTCTTTCTTTTTGTAATTGGACCCACAACATGAGTGCATAATTAGTAAATTTTATGGTTGCCACCTTTACCTTTTTCACTATCATGTAATTGTTGCATGGAAAGAGTTGTTTTGTTTTCATCTCCCACTAAGGGTAAGCCTCTAGATCAATCTTTCTTTGGAAATATGGTATTTTAAGTTTCACTTCGTTTATTATACCTCCCTTACCACCACCCTGGATATCTCTTCTCCTCCATCTACCTCCATCATCACCATAATTCTCTTGATTTTCTAACTACTCAATTATGGCATGTAAATCATCAGTATGTTCTCTCAACATTCTTTGAATTTGAGCAGTTATAGCATCCACTAGCAATTTGTTGCTTTCTCCTAGAGGAGGGTTGTCCCTACCACCCGTACTTCCATAATTTAAACAATTAAAAAAAACTGAAAGAAAAGGACCTCATGACAAAGCCCACATGTTTAGCCTTTTGAATTAGTCACTCATTATTCACTCAATTTATGATTTTTCTATAATGTATATCTCTTACCTTTTTCCATTCAATTTCTCTTTTCAAGTTCTTAATTGAATACACAAGAACACTAAAAAAATTTGAACCAAAATTAGCTAGAATAAAGTAAAGTACCACAAAACAAAATTAAAGTGATTGAAAAATACTCTTAGGAATTGTGTCAAACTCGCAGCGGGCAATACTCTTAACAACACAACAATGAATTTTTTTTAGATAGACAACAACTCAATTTCAAAAAGTACCAAACAAAAATTATAGAGCATAATCAAATAAATAAGGAAAACGTTTAACATATAAGTGACTCAAACTAGGAATTTAGGTTTTACCAAAAACAAAACGTATAAATAATTTTATTTTATCCCAAACATGTAGAAAAGCTCTGGTACCAAATGATATAATACTATTTGTCATGAATAATTTAAGGATCTTTTATAGGTTGGAAACTTACAAATTTGGGCCAAAACGCCTTTATAGTTGGAGAACACGATAATTAAGCTACACAACTCTGAATCGCACGATTCCAAAATGAGGTGAAAGAACACTTTCTAAAATGAAAATTAGAGTGTTGACTTGCCAAAAAGACTATATAAATCACAAGATGCGAGCACAAGTTAGTGAGAATGAACTTTGGTAAAATTTGTGGATTAGGATTTAATGTAAATGAAATTGAGAATTATCGTTCAACAAAGAAAACAAGAACTGAATAGTGCCACAATCCAAAGATTGATAAGCCACATAGAACACCACAAGTACCAAAACTCTTGATAAGTTGAAAGCAAATTATTTCAAGAACTCTAGAGAGCAAAGCCTCACAAAATAACAATATATTCCAAAATATGATTTGCAAAGCTAAGGTGTGTCTTTTTAGTGTCACCACCTTACAAGTTCTCTAAAACTTGGCACAACTCAATTTCTTACAATTTGACCTAAATAACCTTACTAATTTAGTTCACTACTTTAATTAAAATTAATAATAAAACTTTGATCACACATAGGTGCAACCTTTATTCTTTATTCCTTATTCCTTCAACTTGAATTAAGAAAACTACTATCTTGGGTTTCAATTCTTCAAGACTTCGACCTGCTTCAAATAAAGTGGTTATCAAGTTATTTAGAGCCTTTTTTTCCTTCTTAGACATTGCATTTTTCATTGGAGTTTCAAGACCTTGAGTGCCCTCTTTTCTTAATTCCTTGGTTATGTTTTCTATGTCCTCGTCACCTCTCTTTTTGCTATTGATCACACCTAGGCTTTTCAAGAAAATAACATTTGAGATTCTCTCTTCACGGTCCTTGCATGCCTACATTTGTCTCCAAGCTATGAGATTTAATTCTCTTTCCTTTTTAGGATTAGTATTTTTTCGTGGAAGCTTTGACCAAGGAAAGGAATCATCTCATTATTTATTTGGTCAAAGAAAAATTGGAATTTGACTTCCCTCCAATTCCCCTCCCTTATTCACGCCGCTCTCTTTTCCTTCCTTATTGTCACATGATTTTATTGCATTATTCCTTCTAGCCATGATCTTGTAATTGTAAAGAGTCTCCTAGTTAGTTTTTGTTTTAGACTTAATATTTTGAGTGATGTCAACTTGCTTAGTCTAGATGGTTCTTTGAGTGTGCGTTTCGATGATTCTTGTTGCATAAAATTCTGCAAGTGTACGGACTTACCAAGTAGTAGTATATAAGATTACCATTTTTATAAAGATTAATTTAACAACTATCAAAATAATCAAGGTTTTATATTATTTAAACTAATGAAAAGTATTGTTGATTCGTGATAACGAAAAAACATAACCATAGCATAAAAAATTATAACGAGAGTATATAACAACACAACTTTGACTTAATGGAAAGCAAATCTAAGGTCATGGTTTCACTTGTAATATCAATACCTCAAATCCTAGCTTTATATAAATTCTTATTTATTTTCTCAATTATCATTCTCTCTTTAAAACGATTAACAATGATACAACATTCAATATAATATTCTTTTCTCTAAATTAATTCTTTGATTGGTCATACAAAAAAAAATATAATTAAGAGAAAGAATAAAGAATCAATAGGTTGAGTGATTGAAAGATAAGTATCTATATTTTATCATACAAGAATCCTAATCTCAATTATCCTATAGATCTATCAATTAATTGTATTTGGTCACTAGTCAATTGATTGATTAAGGCATGCAAAGGTCGGTCATCCCAAATATGTAAATAAAATAATAGAATAATTTAATTGAGATAAACAACAAAAATCTAAGATAAAACTAGAATTTAAAACTAAGACATAGTAAAAAGGTATCTTAATCACAAGATTTACCAAAGACCCTAGAAGAGAGCTTAATTACTCATTGACATAAAGAAATTAAAGTAAATAATAGAAGTGTTCATCAATTAAAGAAAAAAGAAATAAAACTCTCAAAGAATATGCTTTTTTTTGCTCCAAAATTTAAGACACATTATTGCAGATTCAAGCACTCCTAAGTTTTCAAGTTGTTTCTTCTTATTTTCTCTTTCACCAATTTTTCTGCTTCAGATTATGTTTATAGTGTGTGTGGCTTCCCTCTTTCTCATTTATCCTCCTTATAATAACAAGAAGATCCTAATTTTTTGCAACAACCTTCCCCCTTTCTTTGGCAATATTTTGTTACAATCAAATTCAAGTATGCAACAAACCTCCTTCTTGTACTCATTAATTGGAATATTAAATTTGATAAGTTTTTTGTACTAAAAACTTGTAGATTTGACCAATTTGACTTATTTTATCATCTCATGATCAATTTTACAAATATCATAAATAAATGAATAAATATGAAGAAGTTGACATCAAAACTATAAAATAAGATAAAATAGAAGATAAATACCCTCTTAAAATCCTATAAAAAATAGGTTTTTCAATTCTCCTTCTCGACTTTGCATAGAACCACTTGATCAAGAAAGATTGCATAAGAAGGAAATTTTTATCAAGCATGAGCCTATTTACAAGTGTTTTTGCATGCATTAAGTTTGAAGCATGATTATATTGCATTGGTAACCTTTGAAAGTCATTTCAAATTATTTTCTAAGTGTTCTTCACTTTGTAAATTGACTTACACAATTAGGAACCGGATAATGAATTTAGTTCTTAAAGTCCCAAGACTATGGAGTTTGGTGAAAAATTTATTTTATTTTCTATTTTCTAATTTGTTTTGGAGTTTGGTAGAAAATTTATTTTAGTGCAAATTGATAGAAAAGTTGTTATAAGACTTATATATTTTGGAATCTTGTTTTGTTTGTAAATGTTGAAGGCAGAGGTTCAATGTTTAAAGATCTAGCCGGGTTCGAATCGGAGTTCAACCGATAGTAATTTAATATTATTTTAAAAATATAGATTTATATTTATTATATTATATTATATTATATAAAATAAAAATATCACAATACCCATAAATGTTCAACATTAATAATTAAATTTCACTTATGAATCATAAATGGTTTTTTATACATTATTGTGTAAATAATTAATTACATACTATTATTAGATTTGGCATAAAAAATTGTTTTAAAAAGTTTCAAAAAATTATAGAAAAACATTCAATAAAAAAATGTTTTGTCGATTTTTTTATTTAAAAAAAAAATGCAGTAGCCTTAGCATAAGTACTAGCAGATGGATATGTAGCACTCAATCATTGGTGTATTTCTTTATCTTGAAATTTGTTTAAAAGATTGTGTACAACATAAAATGATTACAACAATTCAAAACCCTAGCCTCACAAAGAACACCATGCCCTCATCATCATCATTCTCCAAAATATAATCTAAGATCATCAATCAATTCTGAACATCTACTTCACCTAATTTTTTTGTAAGTACATGTCCTTTCATTTATTTCACATTTCCAATTTTATGAATCCCAACACTTGAATGTTTCCAATCCTCCCTCCTTGTAAGAGAAAATTTGGCGGAATTAACACTTCAGTGTTTTGGAATTGGAAGACATCCTAGGTAAAGAATTTTCCCATATAAATTCTAACTAAGCCATTGGTTAGACGTTACAAAATGTATAAATACTAATGATGCTTGTCTTTCTAATGGAAATAATCGTAAACTAATTAATTTAAACAATATAGTACTCTTTTTTATTATGTTTGAATGTGGCATAGTTTTATGATGTATTTGGTGAAAGCTTGAATTTTTATGATTTTTTCATATGATTCTTATGATAAGTGATTTGAAGGTTTTATTTTGATTGGCATAAGAACATGTGATTTAATTATGATCTTACTGATTTTTGAATAAAAAATACGATTTTATTTCAAGAGTTTATAAGCATATGACATGATCTTAGTGGGCTATGTATATGATTTGAAAATACATCATCATGTTATAGAATATCCATCTTTGTGTAGGTTGACTTTGTGGCAGGTTTTTCCCTATTGGTTGGTATGGGTGATTTTCTATGTAGAGGTAACCTTTGTGGTACGTATTATATTCAGATCATATAGTTTTAAGAGAAACATAAGTTACATAACTTTTGTTATATAAATTAGATTATTTGTGTTTTATTCTTTTAATCGAGAAGTTTTTACATTACTTATTTTATGATGTTTTTTACATGTTTAGTTTTAGTTAGATATGGATGATGGAAAACTAACCACTTACATTAACACTTTAGGTACCAATGAAGATTGATTGTCTTGCTTGATATGCCAATGTGCGAATAGGATATTTTCTTTAAAATAAAAACGTTATATTTTAATAAATCGATTGCAAAACAATTTTAAGATTTTATTTTAATTTGGTCAATAACTTTAATTAGAAATGTGAAGGTGAATTTTTCTTCTGCTTAGGAATAATTAAATTACCACTAAGTTTACTTAATTATATTTTTCATGACTTAAGCATAAAAAGACGCTATTTTATTTTAGCTGGTAAATAAATATTTTTCTAAGAAATAGTAAAAACAATCTTTTTTTTTATACTAAACTTTCAAATCAATAGTAATCTAGAAAATTTTATTTTACCAATGAAATGATTATTAAGTTAATATTATTTTCTAGCTTAAATAAATGATTACGATGCAAAAAAATTTCAAAATAAAAGATATATGCATATTTCGTTTGGAAATTAATATATTTTACTAATGTCTTGGATCAAAATCTGGGATGTAACAATAGGGTATAAGACCAATAATTTTTGGAACTTTTGGGGATGGACAATCTTGTATATTGCATGTCTTGATTGATGTGTTCTATTTGATTTATTTGTGGTTGACCTTGTTGCTTTGGATTGTTGTAGAATAATTTATTTATAGAAAATGCTTAAGGCACTTGTTAAGGTATCTAAAAGTATACATTTTATCTTAAAACTTGTGCATTTACCTTTTTAAAACTTCAAACTTTGTTATTTAAAATACAAATTTTATACTTTTAAACACTCTAAGGATACTTGTTAGCATGACTCGTTATTAATTATCCAATCAGTAATGTGTGACCCCCGTGACATAAGGGAAAGCAGGGGCGGAGCTTCATAGGGACAGGGGGGGGGGCCACGGTCACCCCAAAAAAAAAATTTATAGGTAAAATGACTAAATTTCCCTACTTAAAACTATATAATTACAAAAATACTTAAACCTTATTCTGCTTTCTCTTTCTTCCTCTCTCTCTTGCATCCAGCCTCCCTCTCTTGCATTCAGCCTCCCTCTCTCCCTCTTCCATAATCAGATTTACCACGGCCGCCTCTGCCAAACAAATCGCTCCTCCTCTGCCAGACAAATGAAACGCGAGACCACCTCCGACAAACGAATCACGAACCGCTCCTCTGCTCGCTGCGAGCCTCCTGCCGCCTCTGCCTCCATGGCCGTTCGTCGCTCTCGCCTCTCTGTTCGCCGCAACTCTCCAGATCGCGTTGTTGCTTTGTTCAAAGGGTTCGAATTTCTATTTTGTTATTGCTGATTTTTGTTAGGTAGTGCTAATTTTTGTTAGATTTGATTTATGTAACCATGAAATTTAAAGCTTATATTGTTAGTGTTGAGTTAGAAGCTTTGATTTGGAGTTTGGAATTTTAATTTAGAGTTTCAATTAGACATTAGTGCTGATTTTTCTTTAGAGTTTTTGTGTTGCACATAAGGTGTTTGATTTTATATCAATATAAAGTGTTTGAGTTTTTTGTCGCACATAAGGTGTTTGATTTTATGTCTATATAAAGTGTTTGAGTTTTTTTGTTGCATATAAGATGTTTCATTTTTGTTGCATTTTTGTTTGAGTTTTTGTATTGCACATAAGGTGTTTGATTTTATATCAATATAAAGTGTTCGAGTTTTTTGTCGCACATAAGATGTTTGATTTTATGTTTATATAAAGTGTTTGAGTTTTTTTGTTGCATATAAGATGTTTGAGTTTTATTGCATTTTTGTTTGAGTTTTTGTGTTGCACATGATATTGAAATTCCTGATCTCAACGATGTTCATTAAACAACAAGATTTGGACGATCTCGTCTTCAACAAGGTCAGGTTACAATAGAGCATTATTTTAGAGTTGAAATATTTTTTACTACAATTGATCAACAATTACAAGAGTTGAATAACAGATTTAGTGAGCAAGCAATGGATTTGTTAACTCTAAGTTGTGCTTTGACTCCTAAGGATAATTATAAAGCTTTTAACATTGAAAAAATTTGCACTCTAGTTGAAAAATATTACCCTGTGGATTTCAACATGCAAGAGAAAATTAATTTGAAATTTCAACTCCAACATTTCTTGGTTGATGCTCGTCAAGATTTAAATTTGAAGAATTTATCAACTATCCAAGAATTGTGCTCATGTTTGGTTGCAACTAAAAAGAAGCAAAATTTCTACTTGATAGATAGACTACTTCGTCTTATCACGACTCTTCCGGTTTCTACTGCCACAACCGAAAGATCTTTTTCAGCAATGAAAATTATTAAATCAAGGTTAAGAAGCAAGATGGAAGCGGATTTTTTAGCAGATAGCATGACAATTTATATTGAAAGGGAAATTGCTGCAAGTATAACTTCTGAGTCTATTATTGATGATTTTAAATTAATTAAAGAGCATAGAGCATTACTTTAAAGTATTCTTAAATCACATAGTTAAATTATTTGATATTTCACTTTGTATTTATTACAACTTAATTTTTTGCTATCACTCTAGTTGAAAAATATTACCCTGTGGATTTCAACATGCAAGAGAAAATTAATTTGAAATTTCAACTCCAACATTTCTTGGTTGATGCTCGTCAAGATTTAAATTTGAAGAATTTATCAACTATCCAAGAATTGTGCTCATGTTTGGTTGCAACTAAAAAGAAGCAAAATTTCTACTTGATAGATAGACTACTTCGTCTTATCACGACTCTTCCGGTTTCTACTGCCACAACCGAAAGATCTTTTTCAGCAATGAAAATTATTAAATCAAGGTTAAGAAGCAAGATGGAAGCGGATTTTTTAGCAGATAGCATGACAATTTATATTGAAAGGGAAATTGCTGCAAGTATAACTTCTGAGTCTATTATTGATGATTTTAAATTAATTAAAGAGCATAGAGCATTACTTTAAAGTATTCTTAAATCACATAGTTAAATTATTTGATATTTCACTTTGTATTTATTACAACTTAATTTTTTGCTATATAATATTATTTATATATTTAATTTATATATTATATTTTTTTGTCGGCCACCCCAATAATTTCAATCAAGCTCTGCCACTGAGGGAAAGGTAATATTGAAAAAGGTTGTCTTGGGAGGGTTTTAGCAAGGAAAGACTTTCACTTTAAGTGGTTCATTGACCCACCTCTCTTTCTTGGGAACATCTCAAGTGCATGATTTATTGTATGACTTGAACCTATTGTATAGTTGTGTATAAGATATTATTTTGTGACCCAAGGGTTGTGACTAGATCATAATATATGTTCTTACTACAACCCAACCCATTCCTTAAGCAGGAAGTGATATGACATATGAATTCCAAGCGGTGAATGTGATAGCTGCTACAATAGCCCAACAAGCTGCAATCAAGTCCGATTGTGATGCTCATACGGACTAAAGGGAGGAAGTTTTTATTGCACCAAGAGGTTTCTCCTCAAATACTATTTGGTCATCTCTTCGTGGTTTGTTTCCATCATTTTCCTCGCACCTCGCCATTAGTATTCGGCTTCATCTATCAGCAAATATGTGACATACTCCACCTTCATGGCCCTCGAGCAGTGGAAGATCTCAAAGATTTTATCGATTTCTTGTAGCCAAAGACCAGTCTTGTATGGGTCATACTCCCCTTTGAATTTTGTTGGGTCATATATGCGCAACTCAGTTAGTCCTCTTCCTGCAACAACAACTTCCTCTTTGTAGTCTCTCAGAGCATCACATTGTGATTGGTCTGTAGCTTGTTGGGCTATTGCAGCTACCATCACATCCATGGCTTGGATTGCATATGTAATGTCGCTTCTTGCTTAGAGAGTGGGTTGGGTTGTAGCAGTTCTGCGAGTCGTAACCTTTACTACAATTTATCGAGTAATAACATGTACTATAGTCATAACACCCTTGGGTTACAAAATATTCTCTTACTCACAACTATACAATATGTTTAGGTCATACAGTAACTCGTGCACTATAGAGGCTTCCAAGAGATAGGGGTCGATCAATGGACCACATAAGACGTAAGTCTTTCCTAGCTAGAACCCACCCAACACAACCTTTTTCGGTACTACTTTCTCGTTCTGTCATGTGGATCATACATTATTGTTTGACTAATAAATAAATTATTCTATAACCACCCGAAACAACAAGGTCAACAACAAATAAATCAACTATCACGCATCAATCAAGGTATGTGTCATACATGATTGTTCCATCCTTAAAGTTTCAAGGATTATTGCTTTGATATCATAATGTGACACTCCATATTTTAATTCAAGACATTGTTCAAAAATATTAATTTCTAAATAAAATACGACTACAGTTTTTTTTTTTTAAAGTTTGCATCGTAGTGATGCATTTTAGAAAAAGAATAATATTAACTTAATAATAACTTTTTTAGTAAAATAAAAGTGCCTAGATTACTAGTTATTTAAATGATTAGTTTAAAAAATGTTCATTTACTATTTGTTTGAAAAATATTAATTTATGACTAAATTAAAATAAGGTCTTTTTAAGTGAAAAGTCATCAAAAATATAATTAGCTACACTTAGTGGCGATTTAATTATTCCTAAGAGGAATAAAATTCCACCTATGCATTTCTTATTAAAGTTAACCAAGTTAAAATAAAACTGTAAAATTGTACTTCGATGAATTTATTAATACATAACATTCTTATTTTAAAGAAAATCCCTTTTTTTCATGTTTGTGTGTCAAGCAAGACCATCAATCTTATTGGCATCTAAAATATTATTGTAAGGGGTGAGTTTTTCATCATCCATATCAAACTAAAATTAAAGATGTGCAAAATATCATAAAATATGTAATGTAAAAAATTTTGCATTAAGAGAATAAAAACACAAAAAATTTAATTTATATAACAAAAATTTATGGAACTTATGCATACTCCTAAAATTATATGATATGAATATTATATCTGCCACAAAGGCAACATCAACACAAAATATCACTCATACCACTGGAGAAACTTGTCACAAAGAAAACATCACAAATGTACATATACAATGGCATGATGGTGTATTTTCATATCACACAGTCCACTAAGATCGTGCCATATTCTTTTAAAATTATTTTTATAATAAATTATTTTAAAATCACAAAGATTGTGAACCGCATGCTAGTTTTCAATACAAATGTAACATTTATATCACTTATCATAAAAATTATATATTCATATGCAAACATCATACAAATCATATATTCTTATATAAGCATCATTAAAATTCAAGCTTTCACAGCATACATAACAAATCTCCTATACCACATTCAAACATAATAAAAGATCAAAATTTACCATTTAAATTTATTACTTTATGTTTATTCCCTTAAGAATATAAACTTCACATTATGTATTTATGTATTTCGTAACATCTAACCAACTACTTAATTAGAGTTTGTATGAAAACAAGAAGAAAAAAAACTTACCAAGAATGCTTTCCTTCCAAAACCCTAAATTGTGAAGTCCACAAAATTTAGTCTTTCAAGGAGGGAGGATTGTAAGCTTCAAGGGTTAGAATTCTTATAAATGGAAATGAGAAATATATTGAAGGACATGTACTTACATAAAATTTATAAGAAATTCTTGTTAGCGGTTCATTGATGGTTTTAGAAAATATTATGAAGAATGATGATGATGATGATGATGATGATGATGATGATGATGATGATGATGATGATGATGATGACGACGAGTTTATGTTGTTCTTTGTGAGGCTAGGAGTTTGTATTGTTGTACTGATTTTCCATTTGCAAAGGAATTCTTTTGGGGTATGGGGAGGCTAGGGTTTTTATGTGGTATTATCTAGTATTTTGAAAATGATATGCGTGACTTATTATCTATAAGGGAGAGACGTGAGTTGTTGATAGAGGAAGACACATTATATATATCTGAATTGTGTCAAGTCAAGACAATAACTTAATATAATGTTCCTATTTTAATTCAGACCAAAATCATGGCAATTGAATGGTATTAAAAGATTGTCTTGTAAATGAGGAAAATATGTGAATGAAAAAGGAAGAAATTATCACACACTTTAATTTCTAGTCAACCATTTCAATAAGGAGGACACAGATAATTAAGTGGATTTGATTTGGCAAGATGAATTTGGTCACAATTCAAGGAAAGGGACGAGAGAGACGGTGTGAAACAGGGAAGAAAAGAGAGGGATTACATTCTTTAATTCCTAGTCAATAGAAATCATGAGGCATTAAGTTGTTGTCTCTCCCCCAATTTATCTTGCAAACAGTAGATCAAAATGCATAAAGGGCATTTGTGGTTCTTGTCTCACGAATTGATGTAGGGAA
>NC_021162.2:20658439-20664241 GCF_000331145.2 Cicer arietinum | reverse complement strand
TAGGGAAATAAAAAGGACACCCAACCTTAATGCTTGTAGACAAATATATTGTGTGGCCATAATGGAAAGAGACTGAGTTGATTGAACCTGAGCATAAACATGTGTAAAAGGGGAGAGATCAAGGCTAGAACGAATAAGGCAAGAAAGAAAGAGTGGTGTGAATAAGGAAGGGGAATTGGGGGGAAGTCAAATTATTATTTTTGTTTGATCAAAGCAATAATGAGAGGATCCATTTCCAGATTTTCCTTAGTCAAAGCTTCCATGAAAACAATACTAATTCTCAAAAGAAAAGCAAATCAAATCCCCAATTTATCTTGCTACCTACGGCGATATCCCTATTAGTGTGTTAGTTAATATTGTTAGAGAGTTTCTTAGTTACTTGAGTAACAACTAATCAGTTAGTTAGAGCTTTGTAGTTTCATTACTTTATATATATAGCTAAATATGTACAAGTATGATGTAATGAAATTCTCACAAATTCTTTCTCAATTACTTTCCTCTTAATTACTAAAAACATCGTTCAAGTTGTAATAAGTGGTATCAGTGAGCCTATTGTTTTCGATCTTGGTGATTATAATTTTATGTTCATTCTGAATTTCTGGTGTGTGAAGATGGGAGTGATCTCCGGGTTTTAGGATGTGATGGGCATTGTTAAGTCTGGGGTTCAAGAATTGAAGGTGTATGCAACAGATGCACATAATTCTGCTCATAAATATCTCAAAAAGAAATATTGCAAAGCTCAATTATTGATTCATCAATGTGTTGATTCTACCAATTTAAAAAAGATTTATGCAGCCCAACACCAAGGAGGCTTGGGACATTTTGACCAATGCATATGATGGAGTTGATAAGGGGAACCTTCAGTCTATTTGCAGACAGTGTGAATTGTTGAGCATGACTGAGAATGAGGGAGTTTGTGATTACTTCACTAGGTCGCATATTCTAATGAAATTAATGAAGGTTTGTGGTGACAAATTTACTTATCAGCAAGTCATAGAGAAGATCTTGAGAAACTTGACTCCTCAATTTCATGTCAGAACATTAATTGTTCCAACCATATGATTGGACACAAGGAATGGTTGTTGAACTTTAATGGCAGTGTCAAGGGCAAGGTAAAATTTGCAAATGATAACACAATTGAAGTACATGGCAAAGGCAAAGTAATGATCAAGAGAAAGGATGGTGAATCCACTTTTGTCACATATTTGTTATATATTCCATCAATGAAAAACAATCTATTGAGTCTTGGCCAGTTGCTTGAGAAAGGATTTCATATAAATATGAGACAAGACTAATTACAGTGTTTCACTCCAAAGATAGAATGGTGTTGAAGGCTCCCTTGGTACCAAATAGAACTTTCAAAGTATGTTCGAAGGCAGTAGAGAAACTCAACTTTGGTCATTTGAATTTTAAGAGTTCAAATTAGCTTTGGTCATTTGAATTTCAAAGTAAGTTTGAAGGGAGCAGCTCAAATCAGCTTCATGTTTTGGCACTACAGGTTTGGTCATTTGAATTTTATGAGCTCAAATTAGCTTGGAGCGAAGTAAATGGTTCATGCATTTCCTTACATCAAGTCACTTGAGTAGGTTTGTGACGGTTGCTTAGTGAGTAAGCAACCAAGGAAAGCCTTCAAGATCTATGCACCTTCTAGAGCAAGACTATCATTAAAGATGGTGCACTCAGATGTGTGTGCTCCAATAGAGACACAACACTTTGAGGAGACAAGTACTTTATGACTTGTGTTGATGAATTAACTAGAAAGATTTGGTCGTTTTTGTTTAAAGAGAAGGATGAGGTTTTCTAATTGTTTGTCAAGTTTTGTGCACTAGTTGAGAGACAATGTGATCATAACTTGAAGATTCTAAGAACTAATGGAGGTGGGGAGTACAATTCTAAGGATTTCAGTTATTTTTGTGAAAAGGAAGGTATTGTTCATGAAGTTACAACGCCATACAACCCTCAACATAATAGTTTGGAAGAGAGATGAAATAGAACGTTGCTTGATATGGCAAGATCTAGGATGAAAGGGAAGGTAATGCCTGAATTTTATCAGGGAGATACAGTGACCACAACTTCTTATGTCCTAAATAGGTGTCCTACTAGAGTATGAAGTTTGTTACTCTTGAAGAGACTTCGACACACAAGAGACCTACAATGAAATATTTGAGAAGATAAAAAATAGGATATACCAAATGAGAAGATAAAAAATAAAAAAAAAAATTAATAAAAAAAAGCTTAATGATAAGAGTGAGACACTGGTGTTGATTTCCTATCATCCAACATGAGCTTATAAGCTCTACGATCCAATTCAAAAGAAAGTTGTCGTTAGTAAAGATGTCATCGTTGATGAAGCATCAACATGAAGTTGTGGAGAAGCTTAACCAATTGGTGTTTCAGTTCAACTTGATAAGGAGGATCAACATGAGCCTAAGGTGAGAGACTCAATTCATGAAGATAAGCATCCAGAGCAGCACATAAGGTCTAGTAGGCAGAGGTTTCCATTAGTTAAGCTTGAGGATTATGAAGTCTTTCCAGACAATATTCTAACAGATGAGGGTGAGCTAGTACACATGGTTTTCATGGCAGATTTGGAACTAGTTAATTGGCAGCATGATATTCAACATAAATACTGGAAGGATGCCATGACTTATGAGATCAGTGCTCTTGAAAGAAATAAAACTTGGAAGCTTGTGGACTTACCATCATCAAAGCAACTTATTGGTGTCAAATGGGTGCATAAGTTGAAGCCAAATGGTGGTATTGCTAAGTATAAGGCCAAATTCTTAGCCGTAGATTTCTTACGAAGATATGGAGTGGACTGCATTGAGGTCCATGCACTAGTAGATAGGATGTAAACAATTAGACTTGTAATTGTTATTGCAAGTGCTAAGGGTTGTCCATTGTTTCAAATGGATGTTAAATCAACTTTCCAAAATGAAACACTTGAAGAGGAGATTTATGTCTTGCAGCAACCTGATTTCAAAGTGAAGGGGGAAGAACATAACTTCTACAAACTCATAAATGCCTTGTATGGATTGAAGATGGCACCTAGAGCTAGGAACAATAGAATTGATGTTTTCTTGCAGTAGCAAGGTCTTGCAAAACATTCAATAGAGTATGGCATATATGTCAACAACAAGGTTGTCATTGATTTGTTAGTCATTTGCACTAGTATAATTGAACTTGAGGGTTTAAATGAGGTTATGAAATCAAAATTTGAAATGACTAATTTGGGAGTTCTCAAGTATTTCCTTGGAATATAACTTGTATACACAACCAACGACATAATTCTAATCAAATAAAGTATAAAGAAGTGTTGAAGAGATTCAATATGTTTGAATGGAATGAGATAGTGACACCAATAGAAGGAAATATAAAACTATCAAAAGGAGAAACTAAGAGCTTAGTGAGTGCAACATTGTTCAAGCAAATTATTGGCTCATTGAGATTTATGTGCAATAGTAGGCCAAATTTCAACTTTAGAGCAGTAAAAAGGATAATTAGATATCTAAAAGAAACAAGTGCAACAGAGCTGGAGGCTTATTCAAATTCAGATTGGAGTGGTGACTTAGTTGAAAGAAAGACTACATCTGGGTACTGATTCAGTTTTTTAAATGCTCTAAATATCTTGGAGTTCAAAGAAGCAAAGTATTGTAGCTCTATCATCTTGTGAAGTAGAGTATGTTGCAGATGCAAAAGCAGCATGTCAAGCTCTTTTGCTTTAGTCATTACTTGAGGAGCTCATGAAAGCGAATTACAGGAAACTGGTGCAGTTTTGTGCTGACAACAAGTTCTCAATAAATTTGGCAAAGAATCCAATAGTTCGTGGAAGAAGCAAGCATATAGAAACAAAATTTCATTTTCTTAGAGACAAATTGAACAAAGATAAGCTTAGCTTGAAGTATTGCAACACCAAATTAAAAGTGGTTGATGTGTTTACGAAGCCACTGCAAACATAAGGTTTTTGGAGGTCAGAGACATGCTAGAAGTTGTTTCTATGAAGAGGTAAAAGTAAAGGAGAATGTTGTTGAATAATTCAAACTATTAGGGCCTGTTTGAAACATTTTTATATTTTAGTTTTTAAAAATTATTTTACAAATTGGATTTAGAAAACTGTTTTAAAGAATAGAATCAAGGACAAAACTTGTTTCTAAAAATAGATTTTTGATTAGAGAGTTAAAAAAATTAAAAAATGAAAAGTAAAACACCATTTATTTGTTTTGCTTTTTAAGTTTTAAAAAGTA
The DNA here is from genome assembly GCF_000331145.2 of Cicer arietinum. Taxonomy (NCBI): domain Eukaryota; kingdom Viridiplantae; phylum Streptophyta; class Magnoliopsida; order Fabales; family Fabaceae; genus Cicer; species Cicer arietinum. The sequence continues at coordinate 20,659,997 of NC_021162.2, read as the reverse complement.
TAATATCAAAAATAGTTTTACAAAACAGTTTTTAAAAACAAGTTTTATAGTTTTTAAATTTTAAAATACTAAAATAAAGTTTTTGGGATGTGAATCAAACAACCCCTTAGTATTTTAATTAATATTGTTAGTGAGTTAGTTAGTTACTTGAGTAATAAGTAATCAGATAGTGGGAGCTTTGTAAGCTCTGTAGTGTCGTCACTTTGTATATATATATATATAGCTCAATATGTACAAGTATGATGTAATGTGAATAAGAATCAATCTTCTCACAAATCCTCTCTCAATTACTTTTCTCTCCATTACTACAAACTTTCTCAAGTTCTAATTTGTAGGATTAAAATATGGATTAGAAACTTTTATAAAGTGTTGTGTGATTTAATTTTTATGATCATGTGATATATGTGAAGAAAGTTAAAGTATTATGTTGTATGTTTTGAAAGTTTAAAATTTTATGATATATTTGAAGAAAGTTTATGTTTTTATGTTATATTTGTTGAAAGTTTGAATTTCTATGATATATGTGAGAAAATATGATTTTTATGTCATATGTGATTAAAGTTTGAATTTTTATGATGTATGAGATAAAACTTTTGATTTTTATGATTGCTTATACATTATGATTTTCATGATATGTATGGTGAAAGATTTGATTTTTACGATAGGTTTATTGGAAAGGTGATTCTCATGATAAGTAATATGAAGGTTTTATTATATTGGTAAAAGATGGTGGTGTAAAATCTTGGTGGATTTTGAATAAGATCATGATTTTATATAAATGATTTTTAGAAGCATATGACATGATCTAAATGGGTTGTGTGGAAATGTTTTAGTTAGAGAGTCCATGATCATGTCATGGCATATGCATTTTTTTGGAGGTTGCCTTTGTGGCCAATTTATTTTCCATATTGCTATGAGTGATTTTTCAGTAAAAGTTGCATTTGTGGCAAGTTTATTTTTCTCATCGATAGAGGTGATTTTTTGTGTGGAAGTTGCCTTCATGACATATATTATATCTAAATCATATAGTTTTTAAGAGCATGCATAGTATTGTATTGTCTTATGATTGCTTTGTTGTGATGGGTTGTGTGGAAATGTTTTATTTTTGAGAATCCATGATCATGTCATAGTATATGCATATTTGTCGAGGTTGCTTTTGTGAAAGATTTGTTTTCCCTATTAGTACGAGTGATTTTTTGTGTGGAAGTTGCTTTTGTGATATGTTTATTTTCTCTGTTGGTATGGGTGATCTTTTGTGTGGAATGTGCCTTAATGACAAATATTATATCTGGATCATATAATTTTTAGAAAAATACATAGTATTGTATCGTCTTGTGATTGTTTTGTTGTGATTAATGTGATAATAATCTTAAATGATTTGATTTTATAATGAAATATTGATTATCCTTGTATGTTTTTGAAATTATAATATAATATTATTTTCTTGAATATTTTGATATACCACGATTTGTTATGATACAATTCTATTATGCTTATTTCACTACGCGAAAAAACGCATATTACAGCGCTTTTTTTAAGCCATTTACAGCGCTTTTTC
>NC_021162.2:20657179-20657939 GCF_000331145.2 Cicer arietinum | reverse complement strand
AGATCGATCCAAGATTGATCTTCTGGTTTGTGATGAACTGGCCTTGAACTCTGTGATTTGTGTTAGTATGTCAGCCTTGAGTACATGCTTTTTTGTTATGTGCACAGGCTTTATAATAGTTCAAATCAGTAGTGTACTTTGCTACTTGTAGTCTTGTACTTGCATTTGCTTTATAGGAAGAATGATCTTTGTGATATGCCTTTATTGAAGCATACATTTGATTCTTCAAATTCTGGAACATATATGACTTGGATGGATCTTTTATTGATTATATGAGAGTATAGGATGAATATTATTTCCAGGATTGATCTTTGTTTTCCAGAACTGCTTCAAGATCAATCTGCATTTTCCAGAACTGCTTTCTTTGATCTGATTTGTGATGTTTGATTCCTATCTTGTTTTAACACACTCAAATGCACATGTTAAATATCAAAACACTTAGAATCATAATTAGAATTCTTAATTAACTTTTTGTTTGTTTTCATCAAAACATTAAATTGAGATTTTGTCTCAACAATCTCCCCCTTTTTGATGATGACAAACATGTTAATTTAGATTTTAATTTTGATTCTAATTTTAATCATAGAGAGCTTTAAAAGCTCCCCCTCAGAATATGCTTCAGATTTTTGAACCAACATAAAATCTAAACATAAAATCTAAAATAATTCTCCCCCTTTGTCAACACAAAAAGGTTTGGATTTTACAAAGGAAATGTATACTACACATTGAAAACAATGAGTAGACTCCAGTTTTAAGATGA
>NC_021162.2:20627949-20656948 GCF_000331145.2 Cicer arietinum | reverse complement strand
ATATATATATATATATAACAATTTTTAGTAGATTTAATATATATGTAACAAAATATAACAGATCATGTGTAAAAAATACCTTAGACAACGTAGATGGCCGCACAATACGTAGAGGATATTAGGGTTCCCAACGTATATAATTATTTGAAAGATGTAGAGGATATGAGGGTTTCCAACGTATATAATTATTTTAAAGATGTATTTTACAGCGCTTGTGAAAAAAGTGCTGTAATAGGTAGTTAAATTCAATGAAAGCGCATGTATTTTACAACGCTTGTGAAAAAGCGCTGTAATAGGTAGTTAAATTCAATGAAAGCGCATGTGTTTTACAGCGCTTGTGAAAAAAGCGCTGTAATAGGTAGTTAAATTCAATGAAAGCGCATGTGTTTTACAGCGCTTGTGAAAAAAGCGCTGTAACTGATACGCGAAAGTGCTTCCTTTTACAACGCTTTTTTGACAAGCGCTGTAAAAGCCTTATAACGTGATGCGCAAACGTTATATGACCTACTACAGCGCTTTGAATCAAAAGCGCTGTAATAGGTTCCGTTATTTTTAAAATATAATTACAACAGCGCTTGTGTTTAGCAAGCGCTGTAAAATGGGCGCTGTTAAATGTCATTTTTGGCGTAGTGTTTGCATATTCTCTTTACATATATTTGTCAAAAGAATTTATTTTAATTAATTTATCATTGACAAATATTTGTACAATGTATAATTTATAATGTATGAGGAAAATATATGATTTATAAAAAAAGATAAAGAGTGATAACGTAATAGAGAAAATATTTCGTAAACTGTATTATTATTTAATTAAAATGACTATTTTAACGTTGATATATGTGATAAAAAATGGAAAATGAACAATTTTGTAATTTTTCCATGCAGTTAACTTGTTTAGATAAGTAGTCAACTGTGTATTTTGTGCTAATTGGTTAATTTTTCACAATTTAAGCATACTAAACTACGTCAATTTTTTATTTATTTAAATATATTATTATAAGATAGAGTTTATAAATAGATGCCACATAAAATTCATTTCTCGAAAAGGTCCTATTAGACCTCAAAATATTACTTAATCTTATTTGCCTATTAGCGAATAAATTGATCTAAAGATAATTGAAATAGGTTTTTAGGTTGACTAATAGGTCATATCACACTTTTAAAAATGTCATGTTCAAACCTAAATATAAGCATATGACATGTAACTCATGCTTAAGTCTTGATTATTTTTAATCATATTAGACTAAGGTCTTGCAAAATTTAGCTTGAAGTTGTCTTTTTCACTATAGGAGACAATATCAAGTATACAGATATACAAATAATGTAAGTGCTAAACTGATTTTAACTACAATCTTCTTATTGATGTTTTGATGATAACAAAAATAATAAATATAATTATCATTTAACTATATTTGTTAAGTGTGCATATTAAGTTAGAAAATAAAATTTATATTAATGACTATTTATTTTAAGGTAGCATATTCAATAAGTAAGTTAGATATAATAATTTGAGTGTTAATTAACATAAAGAATATTATTACCTAATAAACGAGTAACTATGCTTACTAATAAAACAAGTCAATATGTATATTAATAAGTAACATTGCAACGAGCATCTAGTTGTTTATTATTCGGGTCAGAGCAAAGAATATATGAGTCAGTAAGTGATCCTCTAATCATGAAGAAAAAGAGCACTAATAAGAATTTCAACTATAAAAGAACGATAAAATAATATTTTTAATTAACTTATTATATTATGTTAGTTCATCTAACACATATTGAGACATCATATGATAAAGTTCAAAGTTGAAGCGAAGATAAAACATAATACATTGGAAAGATGCACCTCTTTCATGAAAATGAATATTGAAACAAGGGTTGAATTATAATTACTAAAAGTTATATTGCTTTAATTAAAAAGTATCAACTGCTTAATTACATAGCAAGTAGGGGTGGACAACATGTTCACGTCCAAAATGTTTAACCGGTCCAAATTGTAGTAGCCTCACTTCCGCCTTTTTGCATAAGAAATTTACGAGTAGGATTATTATGGATAAAATTTTATCAAGAAAAATTATATGATAAAGCAAAACAAAAACTTAGATTCGGAGGAAAAAGACAGTGCAGGAAGAAAATTTAGAAAGAGAAAAAAAAGAAAGAAACTATTATTTTCTATTTCTCGATCCACCATAGTCTTCTTTGGTTGTTTCCTAATTTTCACTGCTCTAAGACATACAGGGGAAGAGAAGCAACAGAGGGATCATGTTGCGACAAATGATTTGTTGAAGAAAGGAGTTTTTTTTTTTTTTTTTATGAAATGAAATATAGATAATGAAGTTGAGATGAGTTTCAAAGAAAAAACAATAGTTTCAAAGTAAAATGAATAATAATAATAATAATAATAATAATAATAATAATAATAATAATAATAATAATAATAATAATAATAATAATTAATAAAGATAAAATTGTATAACTTTTTTAATTAAAATAATTGGAAATTAGAAAAAAAACTTTGCCGAAAGGGAATCAGAATCTATAATTATACCTAAATTTTCAATTATAACATAATATTAAATTTTATATGCAACTATTCCCTATCACTAAAAAGGTCATACTAAAACGGCACTGCACTCACAGTACCGGAATTTAGTTGTCAAACATTTATTGCACCCGCTTATTTTAAATTTAAATTATATAAAATCGATTCAATTATTTATAAACCGACGTAACTTGACTGTTTGCACATATTTTTATGCGGTTAGTTCGATTTTCGAGGTACCATACCCTTTACTAAACAATGTCAAAAAATTTGTCCATCTCTGAGAGAAGTGCCATAACAGTAACTAACCAACTCTATGAAACGTCAATTACTAGTCATCCAACTTTATTGGTGGTGGTGACTTTTACTACAGAGAAAGTACCTATTGATCCATCAATCCATTCAAATAATAATTAAATATTAAATGACTCAGATCGTTTAAAGGCTATAAGTTTTATCATAGGTCCTGCACCAGAATATAATTAAATTAAATAATTTATTCTATTGATTAATCAATTTATTCTAAATTAAAATAAAATAAAATCCAAATATTCAGTGATCGAAATTGGTCACATGTAAGATTCATATACATATTTTTATCACACCGGTGGATCTTCTCGGGGTCACCGCATTCTCTAAATTTTTTAACTTTTTTTATAAATAATAACAATAGATTAATAAAATAACGTTAATATATTTTTAAAATATTTTTAAACATAAAAAACTAGCGTCACTTATTACACTTTATTTTCATTATATTTTTCATATTTTATTCTTTTTATTTAAATAATTTTTTTATAAGAATATAATAAAAAATATTCATTTTCTTATTTTTACCTTCGTGTAAAAGATTATTCATTTGTTATTAAATAATAATTCAAGTCGTTAATCATATTAGACATTATGCAACTGAAGAGATAATATAAAATAAATTAATCCAACAAACACTACATATAGATAAAAAAAATCATAAAATATATATATTTTATTTAAATGAATTGTGTGATGTTTTAAAAACTTGTGCAAATTGTATATGCATAAAAATTGTATGACTTGTAAAACTTGTGCGTAGTAGCAACTTCTTAATTGTATTCTACTCATAAGATCACTAACCCATAAGTCATCGGGCATTGTTTTTAATTTAGAGGTTAATAGATTGTGTTTTATACGTATTTAAATTAAAATGTGACAATTTTAAAGAATATATATATATAGATTTAAATATATTTTGGTCCTTTGTAAATATATTATTTATTTATTTTAATTTCTATAAATATTTTTGTTTGAATTTAATTCCCATAAAATCATAGATAATCAACTTTGATTCTTAAAAAAATTATAATTGATAAACTGTCATACCAAGTTGGTATATAAATATACACTAACACATCATCTTTATGATATATTAAAAAAATAAAAATATTTTATATTATTAACTAATAAATTCATTTATTAATTATTTAATAATTAATATTATTTTATAAAAAAAATATAAATAAAAATAAAAAGAGAAAATTTTTAAAAAACTCATTAGTATTTTAATGTTGATTTAATATTAGAGATCAAATCTAATTTTTCATGAACTAAATTTAAATAAAGAAACTTACAAACACTAAAATAAAAAAAGCAGTATATATGTAAAATCAAATATATATTTTAACGAAGTATATATTTTGTCGAAGGTAGAATTTGTTGTTACCTACTATAGGAAAATTAGGCCATTTTCTTATGGTAAAAGCCACCCAATTAATGGTTCCATGATGAATTCATTTGTAATTTTTATTTGAGCAACCATCGATTTCACTCCTTGAGACAATCGGGAAATCCAACTTAACTTTTGTGAAAGATAAAAACAATTTGAGTTTTATACCGTGTGCCCCTCTACCTATACTTCTCACTCTCTATTTTCATGGAAAAGACCATTTTGCCTCTAATGTTATCCATAAAAACCCCAAAAAAAAATTCACTTTTCTTTTTTTCACTCATTTTCGTCGAAACTTTCAATTATCCGAATCACAAATTTTCAAACCTTCGAACATTTGAAACTTTTGAAATTCAAAAGTATGACTACCTTCGAAACTTTGAAACTTTCGAATCAATATTTTTCCAAATTTTCGAAAGTTTCTATTGTTGAGACAAAATCTCAATTTAATGTTTTGATGAAAACAAACAAAAAGTTAATTAAGAATGTTAATTATGATTCTAAATGTTATGTTAATTTAACTTGTGCTTTTGAGTGAATTTAATTAAGAACAGAATCAAGCAAATACAAGAAAAGACAACAACAAGATCATTCAGCATCATAAACAGAGAATGATCTTCAGCTTCACCGAATTATCCATCACAGCAAGTTGGTCAAATCTTTTCTATCCATGTGATAAAAAGTTTGCTCTGGAAATCTTTCATATCTAATAAGTACACGGCAAGGAACAAGTACAAATAATCCAGACTAAAAAAGGATACTTGATCACAAAGATCAAAGGGTTCAAAGATGGACAAAAGTCATGACGACCTAAGAATTCCAAAATTCAAATGTCAAGAAAACTTGATCAAACTGGGTATATGACAAGACAAGAACAAAGGAAATACAGAACATTTAAAACGGGAACTCCAGAATGATTATTGAAGCTCAAGAAAGTTCAAACTGTTAAAACCAAGAACGTTAATCATTCTCCGTTTTCTGCACATCAACAGCAGCTTTGCATTCTCTCTGTTTCAGTCTGCAATTCGTTCCTAATCATCTCCAACCTTCTCTAGCTACACTCAAGACTCAAGGCAGATAATGTACCATCCAAGATCAATGAAGAAACATCAAAGAAATGACTGAAATGCTTTAAATGCTAAACCATTAAAAGTCAAAAAGCTATTTCAAAGAAGGATTATTTTTATTCTAAATATAATGGTTCAGTCAAAAAGCATATTTTCTCCAACAGCTCTTGTACCTTCATTCAAGTACATCTACAACCTATAAATAGAAGGTTTGTAAAGAGAGAAATTATACTTGACATGATATCACATTCATTTTGCTTCCCTTGCGCTCATTATCATGTTCAAATTAAAATGTTGTTTGTTGTGAAAGAAGACAAAAGAGCAAAGAAACATATTGCTTGTGTTTTGGAATTTTGAAGGATATCAATTTCAAAATATTAAGGGGGGAGTTTTTTAGAAAATATTACTTTTCTTAAAACTGGAATCTACTCATTGTTTTCTATGTGTAGTATACATTTCCTTTGTATTCCCCAATCTTTTTGTGTTGACAAAGGGGGAGAATTATTTTAGATTTTATGTTGGTTCAAAAATATGAAGCATATTCTGAGGGGGAGCTTTTAAGCTCTCTTGGATTAAAATTAGAATCAGAATTAAAATCTAAATTAACATGTTTGTCATCATCATAAAGGGGGAGATTGTTGAGACAAAATCTCAATTTAATGTTTTGATGAAAACAAACAAAAAGTTAATTAAGAATGTTAATTATAATTCTAAATGTTATGTTAATTTAACTTGTGTTCTTGAGTGGTTTTAATTAAGAGCAGAATCAAGCAAATACAAGAAAGGACAACAACAAGATCATTCTGCATCATAAACAGAGAATGATCTTCAGCTTCACCGAACTATGAAAGTTCAAAAATGAAAGCTGAACCTTTTGCAGAAAATCTGGGAAACAGGGAACGATCTGAAATATCAGCAAAATCAATTTCAAATCCGTGTAAAAATCAGTTTTTGAAACCTTATCAAAGATCAACAACAAAGTATTCATATTATTCCAAAAATGATCACTTTGAATCAACTTGCTATTTTAAAAAGAGTTCAAGTTTTAAAAAATCTTCTAAAAGAAGATATACTAACCATCAAGGACCCAAACAAATATGGGTACCAAAATCATTACTAACTTGTGATGTAGGAACACCATCCAACAATCAAGAGAGAACAATGATACATGGACAAGGCATGCTCAAGACGCTTGAATGGAAAAGTATGATGCCTCCCCTCATTACAAAAATTTGGAGTTCCTTTAACCTTTGGAAACATTAAAACAAAGGAGATGAAGAAGATGAATATTCTGGACAGCAGCACCATAATGCTTTCCAGAAAACCGAGATTAATATCAGTCTCTATTTCATTCTTCTCATAAAAGCTGGAGAACGATAAAGGCAAAATCTAAGAGAATGATCAATTTAAGCAAAAAGTTCATTCTGGAAGCAGTACCAGAACATTCTGCAGACGAGAGAAACATTCTCCAAAAAAGCAGAACATTATGCAGAAGAGCAGAACATTCTGTAGAAGAGTAGAACATTCTGCAAACATTCTGCAGAAGAGCAGAAAAATCTGCAGAAGAGGAGAACATTCTGCAGAAGAGCATAACATTCTCCAGAACGTTCTTGATAGTTTATATGCAACATTCAATCAAGTCTGATGTTTTCTATTAAGATGATATGGTTGAAAAAACATCTCATGATCAAATTATTGGAAGAATTAAATTGGAAGGATATGGTACCAAAGTTGCTGCTACTTGAGTCTTGATGAAAGTCAGCCATCAGATCAAAGAAATAGTAACAAGTATGAATGGTTGTCCTTTAGAAGAAGCACATATTCACATTGTCCTCTTCTTTGGATCTTATCAAGGTATATTCTGATAATGATTTAATTCATTCATGGAACTCAAAATTCTCATTTTTATGTCCTTAAAATCATTTTTTATGTGAATAAATCTCTTTGATTGTTTTTGATAAAAACAAACTTTTTTAGCATAAAAATGTTTTGTAAAGAGAGAAATTATACTTGACATGATATCACATTCATTTTGCTTCCCTTGCGCTCATTATCATGTTCAAATTAAAATGTTGTTTGTTGTGAAAGAAGACAAAAGAGCAAAGAAACATATTGCTTGTGTTTTGGAATTTTGAAGGATATCAATTTCAAAATATTAAGGGGGGAGTTTTTTAGAAAATATTACTTTTCTTAAAACTGGAATCTACTCATTGTTTTCTATGTGTAGTATACATTTCCTTTGTATTCCCCAATCTTTTTGTGTTGACAAAGGGGGAGAATTATTTTAGATTTTATGTTGGTTCAAAAATATGAAGCATATTCTGAGGGGGAGCTTTTAAGCTCTCTTGGATTAAAATTAGAATCAGAATTAAAATCTAAATTAACATGTTTGTCATCATCATAAAGGGGGAGATTGTTGAGACAAAATCTCAATTTAATGTTTTGATGAAAACAAACAAAAAGTTAATTAAGAATGTTAATTATAATTCTAAATGTTATGTTAATTTAACTTGTGTTCTTGAGTGGTTTTAATTAAGAGCAGAATCAAGCAAATACAAGAAAGGACAACAACAAGATCATTCTGCATCATAAACAGAGAATGATCTTCAGCTTCACCAAACGGAGAAAGTTCAAAAATGAAAGCTGAACCTTTTGCAGAAAATCTGGGAAACAGGGAACGATCTGGAATATCAGCAAAATCAATTTCAAATCTGTGTAAAAATCAGTTTTTGAAACCTTATCAAAGATCAACAACAAAGTATTCATATTATTCCAAAAATGATCACTTTGAATCAACTTGCTATTTTAAAAAGAGTTCAAGTTTTAAAAAATCTTCTAAAAGAAGATATACTAACCATCAAGGACCCAAACAAATATGGGTACCAAAATCATTACTAACTTGTGATGTAGGAACACCATCCAACAATCAAGAGAGAACAATGATACATGGACAAGGCATGCTCAAGACACTTGAATTGAAAAGTATGATGCCTCCTCTCATTAAAAAAATTTGGAGTTCCTTTAACCTTTGGAAACATTAAAACAAAGGAGATGAAGAAGAAGGATATTCTGGACAGCAGCAACATAATGCTTGCCAGAAAACCGAGATTAATAATCAGTCTCTGTTTCATTCTTCTCATAAAAGCTGGAGAACGATAAAGGCAAAATCTAAGAGAATGATCAATTTAAGCAAAAAGGTTCATTCTGGAAGCAGTACCAGAACATTCTGCAGAAGAGCAGAACATTCTGCAGAAGAGCAGACCATTCTGCAGAAGAGCAGAACATTCTGCAGAAGAGCAGAACATTCTGCATAAGAGCAGAACATTATGCAGAAAAGCAGAACACTCTGCAGAAGAGCAGAACATTCTCCATAATGCTCTTGATAGTTTATATGCAACATTCAATCAAATCTAATGTTTTCTATTAAGATGACATGGTTGAAAAAACATCAACAACTTCTAAATGAGTTTGAATCATTTAGTTTTCGACACTCCTACACATATCTCATTATTGACATTTCCTCCAAAAACATCTCATGATCAAATTATTGGAAGAATTAAATTGGAAGGATATGGTACCAAAGTTGCTGCTACTTGAGTCTTGATGAAACTCAGCCATCAGATCAAAGAAATAGTAACAAGTATGAATGGTTGTCCTTTAGAAGAAGCACATATTCACATTGTCCTCTTCTTTGGATCTTATCAAGGTATATTCTGATCATGATTTAATTCATTCATGGAACTCAAAATTCTCCTTTTTATGTCCTTAAAATCATTTTTTTTATGTAAACAAATCTCTTTGATTGTTTTTTGTTTTTAAATACAAACCTTTTTAGCATAAAAATGTTTTGTAAAGAGAGAAATTATACTTGACATGATATCACATTCATTTTGCTTCCCTTGCGCTCATTATCATGTTCAAATTAAAATATTGTCTGTTGTGAAAGAAGGCAAAAGAGCAAAGAGACATCTTGCTTGGGTTTTGGAATTTTGAAATTTTAAAGGATATCAATTTCAATATATTCAGGGGGAGTTTTTAGAAAATGTTATTTTTCTTAAAACTGGAATCTACTCATTGTTTTCTATGTGTAGTATACATTTCCTTTGTATTCCCCAATCTTTTTGTGTTGACAAAGGGGGAGAATTATTTTAGATTTTATGTTGGTTCAAAAATATGAAGCATATTCTGAGGGGGAGTTTTTAAGCTCTCTTTGATTAAAATTAGAATCAAAATTAAAATCTAAATTAACATGTTTGTCATCATCAAAAAGGGGGAGATTGTTGAGACAAAATCTCAATTTAATGTTTTGATGAAAACAAACAAAAAGTTAATTAAGAATGTTAATTATGATTCTAAATGTTATGTTAATTTAACTTGTGCTTTTGAGTGAATTTAATTAAGAACAGAATCAAGCAAAGCAAAGAAAACAACAACAAGAACACTAAAACAGAGAAAGAGCTACAGCCTCAAAAAAGTTCATCACAGCATGTTGATCAAACTTTTTCTACCTCTTTAACAAAGAGTCCGCCCTGTAAATTTGTTCATATCTAATCAGTACATGGAAAGATGGACAAAAGTCATGACGGCTTAAGAACTCCAAAATTCAAATGTCAAGAAAACTTGATCAAACTGGGTATATGACAAGACAAGAACAAAGGAAATACAGAACATTCAAAACGGGAACTCCAGAATGATTATTGAAGCTCAAGAACGTTCAAACTGATAAAACCAAGAACGTTAATCATTCTTCGTTTTCTGCACATCAACAGCAGCCTTGCATTCTCTCTGTTTCAGTCTGCAATTCGTTTCTAATCTTCTCCAACCTTCTCTAGTTACACTCAAGACTCAAGGCAGATAATGTACCATCCAAGATCAATGAAGAAACGTCAAAGAAAGGACTGAGATGCTTTAAATGCTAAACCATTAAAAGTCAAAAAGCTATTTTCAAAGAAGGATTATTTTTATTCTAAATATAATGGTTCAGTCAAAAAGCATATTTTCTCCAACAGCTCTTGTACCTTCATTCAAGTACATCTCCAGCCTATAAATAGAAGGCCATTATCTCAGTTCTCAGTAAGAAATTCAAGTGCTAAGTAATCAACAATATACAATCACACTTAAGCTTGAAATTCTGCAAAACAGAGGCAACATCATTTTCTGCAATTCGCAAAACAGCCACTGCTGCACATCCACATACCAGCTGCGAAATTGTCATTAGATACTCTGTAAAGAATCTATTCTCAAACAAGAGTTGAGCAATATCAGATTCTGTCAAATTCAATCATTTGTAAAAACTCAAACTATAAGAGTTTCTTTATAGTTTGTTTAAGATTGCTTCCTATCAAGGTTAGATAGGTGTTGTAATTGCTTTCTGGGTGGAAAGTAATTAAGGTGGAAACAGATCAAGGTTGATCTAAGCTAGGTGCTGTAAAACCAAGAAGGTTCTTTGTTTTAAACACTTAGTTGAAAAACTCACGGTTGTGAGGACTGGACGTAACCCGAGTTGGGTGAACCAGGATATATCGTTGTGTGGTATTTCTTCCTTTATCTATTTACTTTCAGTTTGATTGATTATCAAGTTAATTACATAAACTGAATTATAGATTTTAACTAACCAAGAACGTTCTCCGTTTTCTGGTTAAAACCAATAACGTTCTCCATTTTCTGTTTTCACAACCAAGGTCAATCTTGAGTTATTTTCTTAAGTTTTAAACAGGAATTTTTAAAAGGTGCATTTACAATTCAAACCCCCCCTTTCTTGTAAATCGATATTTTTACTTCATCTATGAATATGAAACATTCGAAGTGCATTTTTCTGAAAAGTTTAAAACTTTCGAAATGTAGAAACCTTTGAAACTTTCTTACAATCTGAATGTTTCGAAATGTAAAAATCCAGAAACATGAAGTATTCAGTTTCGAAACTTTGGAATTCATTGAAAGTTTCGAAGTTGTTTCGGAAGTTTGGCCTTCAATGAAACTTCTGAAACATGTTTCGAAAGTTGGGGAACAATATGAAAGTTCTGAAATGCATTTTTTTTGAAGTTTTTTTCTTCCATTTTTTTAATATTGATATATTGCAGTGCCTAGAACGAGAGGTGCATTTGACCAAATTATTCGCAACTTGATAGGTGATAGAAGTGATGGTGCAGAGAGAATTCTACCAACAACATCAAACTGATGGCGGAACGAAGCATATCATCCAATTAGGCAGCGTCGTTGAAGACATGATGTCTAGGATGATGTCGTTAGGCCTACTGAGCATGCACAGATGGAAGAGGATGTCCTTGAGTCTCCACAGATGGAGCAGGCTGAGGAATAGTATGATGCACATGCTGATGATATTCATGATGCTAATGATATTGATGAGCATGATCAGCAAACCAGATTCTCCAGGGGATCGGTGGTGACACATGTGTTGACACACTATGAGCACCACGTGGCTCTGAGACTATGGGAATGAGAGGTATATTTTAATTAATTTTTAATTATCTTTAATTAATTGTTTATTTAAGTTTATTTAAGTTTATTTAATTAATTTAATTATATTTATTTAATTTAAGTTTATTTAATTAATTGTTTATTCAAATTTATTTAATTAAAATGTTTATTTAAATTTATTTAATTAATTATTTATTTAAGTTTATTTAATTAATTGTTTAATTAGTTATTTATTTAAGTTTATTTAATTAATTAATTGTTCTGTAATTACTCGCAGCATTATAGGTCGTTAAAAGTTATTACTCACGGACTGAAGCGGAAGAAGTTTGCTGAAGTTCTTGTGCCAGATCATGCACATCATTGGATTCGGGAATCTGGGCTGTTACATTTGTCTTCAGTCTACCTCACTATGGCTAATGCTAATATGATATATGCATTTGTTGAAAGATGGCACAGGGAGACCAGCTCATTTCATTTGCCATTTGAAGAGATGACTATCACATTAGATGCATCGCGACTCTCCTTCACATCACATCTCACCCCATGGGAATTTTTTTGATGCACTTGTGAATATGTACACTAATAATGCTGCAAGAGCTGCACATGAGTACTTAGATGCAACATGGGAGGAAGCACTAGCTGAGATTAATTATAATAAATGTGCTAAATATAGATTGCAATGATTGCGTGATTTATACAGTCGTCTCATTCAAACTAACCAGTTTGAGTGTGCAGCTATAACGTATCTGTTACATTTAGTTGGTTGCACTATTTTCGCCGATAAAACGCATACGCGTGTGGAGGCGAAATACATTAGTTTATTTATTGATTTAGATCGTTGTCGGGACTATTCATGGGCTACCGCGACATTGGTTTTCCTTTATGAAAATCTGGGAGATGGATCTGTCCACGACACTCGACAGTTGAGAGGTTACATGAACCTGTTACAGGTATATCATTTATATTAAGTTGTGTCATTTATTTAATTATTTATTTATTACGTTGTGTTATTTTATGATGTTACTTATGTTACAGTGTTGGATTTACGAGCACTTCCCTAGGATCTGTAAGCGGGGGGATAGAGGAGCGGTTCCTGCACATCTTCCAAGAGCATGTAGGTGGACTACAAAACATATTGTTGAAGCCGAATTGATGACATATCGTCGGAGACTTGATGCTTTGTTGCTCGAGGATGTAGTGTTTACACCATATGATGATGATCGAGCTAATCATTCGTTTGTATCGATTTCGATGTTCTCTAGATATCTTCGATGTGTTCCTCAAATGCATCATTCTATTGGTCCAAACCTTGACAAATATTTCTTTGTAAGTTGTCAACGATGAATCTTTCACATAATCAACAAAAAGAATAATATCGGCACACGCTAGCTCAAAGTGTTGCAAGTGATGATCATACTCATCCACACTAGTCGAATATACAATTTTTTTTCCATAAATCCATTACTTCTTCTTGTCTATCCTTTTTCACATATTATTTGCATCTTGCCCCTACATTTTTTTCAATATGAAAACGACATAGCAAATGTATTGAAGTAGGAAACACAACACTAATAACATTCATCATGGCAAGATCTCTATTAGTCACAATAACTTTAGAAATTAAAGTCTCATATTTGAACAATTGTCGTACCTTTTCAAATGCCCAGATGAAGTTATCTTGTCGCTCTTGTTCCAAGTAAGGAAATCCAACCGAAAATGTCAAACTAGTAGATGTGACATCGATAATTTCAAGTAATGGTAACCGATATCTATTTGTTTTGTATGTGCTATCGCATATCACAACAAAATGAAACGTGTTTAACAACTTTATACAATCAGGATGCGTTCAAAATATATCTCTCAAAACATCTGAATTCTCCCATCTTCTTGTCCAATTCTTATAATTTTCTTGTTGTATTAACTTCAACAAATGTTGTATTTATGTGTACGAACCTCTCAACGATGGTCGATAAGTACTTTTTGTTTTATATATTTGACTGAGAATTGTGAGATTAGTTTTATTTCTCTCTTTCAAATCATTTAAAATAAATCTTGGTGCAAACTTATACTTTGTCATGTCATTGATAAATTTCCTCTCTTCTTCGTTTAAACGCCCCAAATATGAATGACTGGTTACAATATCAAGTAAATCATGATTGTGTGCTCCACAACGAACATTAATTTTTCATCCTTCACCGACACTTAATGGTATACATATGAGGGTAAATGTATAGTTTTCCTTGTTAGAACAAGTTATTGTTGATTTAAATTTATATCTTCCACCTCTTTCGCATCCCAAAATTAATTTGTCTTTTCTTCCTCTTTTTGTGATTGTTTTATCTGATTGAATGGTAACAATTAAAATTTCATTTTGCCTTCCAATGTTATTTTCCCATTCAAATACAGTTTCTCGAGAGGGAAATACCTACAAAATATGTTTCAAATAAAACATCAAATATATTGCTATAATAAAAATTTGATATGTGCTGGATTATCAGTAATAATACATGATCAGTGGTGAATTTTTCTGTATAATATGTAACCGTTCTTGAAGGAGGAACTCCAACTCTATTCATATCTAATTTTAAAAATAGTAATAAATTTAATTAATAATAATATTATAAATTTAATTTTCAAAATAAAATTTTAATTATAACATACAACAGGAACTTTTTAAAAAAAATTGAAACTTTTGAAAGTTTTGAATTTTTTGAAACTTTCGAAATTGAGTTACTTTGATTGTTTGAAAGTTTCGAAGGTTATGTGTTTCGAAAGTTTGAAATTTTTGAGCATTACGTTTTGAAATTTTCAAATTCATCAAAATTTTTGAAAGTTTCGATATTTTTTGGAAAATCACACTTCAGAACTTTCAAATTTATCCAAAGTTTCAAAATTGGTTAAAATTTCTGGAAAATTAAGTTTCGAAAGTTTCAAATTTAACAAAGTTTTTGAAAATATAAATAAAAATAAAAAAACTCACTTTTTAATATTTCGAAAGTTTGCAATTTTCGAATATTTTGGAAGATTTTGTAATTTTCGAGTATTTTTGAAGATTTTGTAATTTTCGAAAGTGGGGGTGAGAAATAAAGTGGTAAATTTTTTTGATGATTTTTTACATAATAAAAGAGGGTAAAATGGTCTTTTCCATGAGAATGGGGTGAAAGGTACAAGTGGGGATGTACAATACAATTCTCAAACAATTTTTAGTTTTTGAAAAAAGATAAACCGTGACAACTTAATCTCCCTACTTAAATCATAAGATAAATAGGTTCTAACAATTATTAAGAAAAGGACAATTTTGCCCTTACAACAAAAAAATTCACTTAATAATTTCAATTAATTGCCAAAGATTTAACAGCCCATTTCAAAAATTCACCAAATTGTCCTTTTTTTTTTTTTAAATTACAGTTATAGACTTAATTGCTTGTTCTAAAATCAAATTTTTATGGTGATTCAAATAAAAACTAAGTTATCCTTATATATTTTATTCAATAACTAAAAGTTAATTTAATTTTGCTCGAAAATTAAATTGAGTTTAAAAAAATTTCTTAAGAATTAAAATGAGTATTCAATTAATCTATTATTTTTATGGAACCTCATGTTGTATTAATTAAAAAACTAATAATTACATATATCGAACCTCATTTAAAGGATTAACCTCAAATATATGTTGTTCCGTATTGATAGGTAGACATATCAAACAAATTTATTGATTATAATTTAGGAAAACTATAATATGGATTATGGTCTACTATTAATTAGTTTTTAAATATGTTTAGAATTTCAACAATTAAAGAGTTGTCTATTAGACACAAAAACCAATAGTCGTTTTTATCTTTATAATTAAAATAATAATTAAAATAATAATTTAAATAATATCAATTAAAAAAAATAAAAATAAAAATATATATATTTTGTATTAAATCAATATTAATTAGATTAATATTTTATTAAAAGAACAAAAATGATCACAAGCTATTAGTTTTAAAGAAATGACAGATAATTAAGTAATGATCTACAATGTACCACTTCAAAAAGAAAAAAACAGAGATAATTAAATATATGTCTTTAAAACTAGAAAAACGGGTTGTAACTATACCCAACTAAACAAGTTTAGTATTGAATATTTAACGTGGTAGCCAACAACCACTATGCATATGTTGCGCTAGTAATAGCAATGGATAAATGAAGACGGTTCACATGGTTTCTCGCATTCATTCATCAAATGAAAGACCTCAATGTATATATTTATTATTATTTCAACCGACGAAGAGAACGCACTTAATTGGACTGTCTTCTTCGGTATCTGCTTCTATCTATGAAATGTGCAAACAGCCCATGATATGAGAAAATAACAATTCGTATTTATACTAATTTTACTTTATCGTCACATTACTATATTAAACATTTTTCAACTAGATATTAACACCGACAAACATAAATTATGTGGAATTGCCTCTCACTTGCCTCTCACTAGCTAATACACTAGTCCCTCCTCCATATTGAAATTAAATTTCTTGTCAAAATCTTTTCTTTTATTTTAATATTAAAAGACGGAAACAACATCTAGAATAAAAGGGACAAAAGAAAATGATTTTTGTAGTAATTTACAATCAATTATTGGTACATCAGTTTTTTCACCTACAAAACAATTTTGTCATCTTAACTCGAAGAATTTAATATACTATTAATAAATGATATACAAGTATTGTTGACTATGTCTCTTCAGGTTTTGAGGATTCTAATTCGACCTCTATGTTTGAGTATTATTAACTTAGTCGCCTCTCTAGATTTTAAGTAGTACTGTATTTTTTTTTTTTTATAACAGACAATTGAGTCAACAAAATATGATGTCTTTGATTCAAATTATTTACCAAATACATTAATTTTGGTTACCCGGATGTTTCTTATATATAAAAAGGAAAAAAGGGAGTATTAACTTAGTCTCTCTACGTTTTGATTATTTTTCACTCCACCTCTTCTGACTCACCTCTTCTGACTTACCTTATGTATTTTTTCATCAAGCCTCATAAGACTATACTTCCCATGTATTATTTTTCCAAGCCTCGTCAAACTCTAATAATTCCTTACTTGCCTCTTGAGGCTCCAAGTATTCTTTAATAGCATGTTAAAGTTGATTTTAAGTTTAATAAGAGTCTATAATAACATCAACAAATGAATGTTTAAATGTGGGTTCTTGACAAGTTTAAACATTGGATTTCATATCTAGTCTAACTTTTTAAGGATGGAGCATATTTGATGTTCAAATTTCATAACACTTTCGTGAGTGAATTGTTCAATCAAATCAAGTGTCAAAACCCAAAAGTGCAATGGATTATGAGATAGATTATGTGATATTTTATAAAAGTGGTTTTAATGCAATAAAACAGATCCCAACAAGATTTTTAGAGTAAAATTACGATGCACAAAAAACAATTTAAGATGAAATCTATATGGAATGCAACAGATATTAGATTAGTGAATTCATGGACTTGACAAAAATCCAAACACACAATGTATATTTTAATAAATTAAAGTTATTTGTGACAAAATATATATATATATATATGCAAGGTTTTACAAGATTCGATTTAAACATAAGTACATGCAAAAGAACTTGATTGAATAACGACACAATAAAAGACGAAATAAAGTCTTGAAAAGTAAATAAAGAAGGAAATTATAAGAAATTAAAGTGAAGGTATCGCAGACAAAGAAAGAAAATTTTGCATAAATGAAATGGGCATTCTTTAAAATTGAAGTGCAGGAATCCTAGAAAAAGAAAGAAAGTTGTCACTCAATAAATTCCCTTCAAATATTGATTTTAATAACACTTTAAAGTCAAGATTTGTTGTCAGAGTGTACATATTTGATTTCAATATTTTCATTCCCACTAAGTAACGCCTTTAAAGCATAACCTCTTGCATGCAACATGATCTCTTGGCCTTCCATAATTGTTTCCTATCATGCTATTAGCTTCTATTGAACTTTCAGTTCCAACTTCTCCCAAATCCTCTTTGTTACTTGTGTATTCTCACTTCAAAACCCCTTTATTCATTGATCATACATGGAATTAACTCATTCATTATCTCGAAAAACCTTTGACTACAAGACGAGCCTTGTATTTATCAATAATTCCATTGAATTTTAGTTTCTCTTTTACAATCCATTTACAACCTATTAGTTTGCAGCAAGGTTTGTGAGATCTTGTTAGACTTTAGAGAATCCATCACATCATTTATAGCTTATTGCCACAAATATGCATCCAAATATGACAACTTCTTGAAGATTTTTTGGATCATCTTCTATTGTATAGACCGTATAATTGGGTCCATAATATTTAGAAACTCTTGTTCTCTTACTTCTTTGAGGTTTTGTTTCACCTTCTTTGTTTCTTTCAATGCTCTTGTTCATAAGAATGTGCCTAGTTCAAATGCATCCACTATTTCTCGATTTGAAAGGAAATCTATTTTCATAAAAGTCAATATCATTTGACTTTATGATCACTTTAGCATTTAGTTCATAAAATCTATACGCTTTGTTGTTTACTGCATACATAATCGATAAACATTCATAAGTTCTATTAGCGATTTTAACTCACTTGGGACCAGGGATCCTAACAGAAACCAAACAACCCCAAGTTCGAAGATTAGACAAATGAAGTTGTCTTGTCTTCAAAGTCTCATAAGTTGTCTTTTCTTCAAAATCTAATGTTTTCCATTTCTAGTTAAAGTCCCATCAAGTTTGCATATATTAGAGTATATTATGTGTGCTTTTGATTATTTTAGTTTGACTATAAAAACTACAAGTTTATGAGTTATTTAAAGATAACTTCAAAATTAAACTTAAGTTGTTTAAGTTCTAAATTATTTGTTTGTTCACATGACAAAATCTAGCATGCCATTAGTGGTAAACCCTTTCCCAACTAAAATACCATTTTTAGAAATGGTGTACAAATTTGCCCATATAAACTGAGTAAACCTTGCTTTATTGAGTAGAAAACCTGAAAACAAATTTTTCCTCATCTCAAGAGTGTGCATCACATCTTTTACAACAATGTTTTTTCAAAGATGAATTGTAACTCTATATCTCTAATGCCAACGACATGAGTGGTATGAGTATCTTCGAACAACACTTTCTTATCTTCATCAGTAGTGTATGTTTTTAACATAGCACAATCATAACAAACATGGCGAGCAACGCAAGTTTCAATTCATCATTCATTTGATCCACCAATAATATTGTTTTCCCTTAATCATGACAACAAATTGTTCTTCAATTTGGTTAGCTTGCGGAGTATAGTTTGGCATGTTCCTACACTTATGTTCGTTATGACCTAGTTTCCCACATTTGTTGCAAATGAATTGTTACCCAGAGTCATTTCAAGGAGTTGGTTGCTGCTTCACAATTGATGCCCTTGGAGGGTACCCATTAATGTTGTGATTCTTCATATTGTGTTTCTAATTATTGAGAGGTTTTCCAATTGGTTTCAGAACTGCACCAATGAATTCTGTTGTTGTTGTTTGAAACAACTAGTACTTCATCTCTCTGGTCTTGCTTGCAAGAATCTTTCTCAATAAAGAGGCATTTTATCTGACTTTCTAGAAAAACTTCTTTGTTTTATGCTTGAGAGATTTTTTGAGATCCTTCCAAGCAAAGGGCAATTTGTCAGTAATAACAGCAACTTGAAATTGTTCATCTAAATCCATACATTCAAAGATGATGTCATGAGTTATCTTTTGAATTTCATGGGATTAAGCCCCCACGGATTTGTCATCTGCCATGTGATACTTGAGGTAACGGTTCACGTATTACTTTTTAGCACCAGCTTCGTCAGTATCATATTTTTTCTTTAGAGCACCCAAACATCTCTCACAATGTTTTTGGTACTATATTAAACATACAGATCATCCACAAATCCATTAAGAATATAATTCTTACATAAGTAATCATTTGCCTCCCACAAGATTAATTATGCAACATTGTTATCCTTTTCTATTTGTTCAATTATTTCATGAACCACTGGAATGTCATACTTTAGAACGTTGACAACCTTTTTGTAGTTTAGAAAAACAATATATCTTGTTGTCATCGTTTGAAGTGTTATCCCTCAAATCGAAATGGTTTGTTGAAATTAGAAACAGTGGGGCCCTAACCAGTAATCTCTTTGGTAGACATGGTAGAAAGGAACGTTTTAAAATTATTTATGAATTTCGAAAAACAATTATTTAAAAACCATTTTTAGCCACTAAAAATATTAATAGATTGAGTCTCTGACTAAATTGTTCTCTTTAAGACATTTTAAGACACTACCCAAAATTGTGCAAGAAACTATCAACCACAACGTCCCCAAAATAAAACAACCAATAACAAATTGCATCCGTATTTTATTGCACTATAGAAAATCGTTCTAGAATTAGACCATCAATATGACTATTACAGTCAGTTAGAAGTAGAAGTATAGTACTATGATCATTTGAAAATACGAAAAAACATTTTTCGGTAAAGGGGCAGAAATAAATATGAGATGAAGCAGAAAAAAGATAAGAGACACTACGCCAAAAATAACATTTTATAGCGCTTAATAAGTACAAGCGCTGTTGTATAATATTTTAAAAGTAATGGAGGATACAACAACGCTTTTTTGACAAGCGCTGTGGACAAAGAGTTGTTGTAGGGTCATATAGGGTCACATAGCGCTTGCACATAATGTTTACAAGGCTTTTACAGTGCTTTTTCAAAAGCGCTATAAAATATAGCGCTCCCACCTTATGTTACATAGCTTTTAAAGCGCTTTTTTGACAAGCGCTGTAAAAGACTTCCCCTTTCACATAATTAAATGAACTATTAGAGCGCTTTTTATACAAGCGCTGTAAAAGACTTGCGCTTTCACATAATTAAAGGACCTATTAGAGCTCTTATTATACAAGCGCTGTAAAATCATTCACTTTAAATAAAAATCATTTACTTTAAATAAATACAAGCAAATTTAAAACAAATTTAATACGTTGTCCTGACCCTACGAACCTTCAGGTACTGTATTTATTAATTGGATACGTTGTCTCAGGTACTGTATTTATTAATTTATTGTTGTCACTAAAACTAATACATGTTTACATAATAAATCATATAAAATTTATTCATTTTTTAAATTTGTTGATCTGTTCTATTTTGAAATCAAACTTGGACCTTGGTTTCCATTTTCCAATATTAGATATGTGTACTATATATTGGTATAATGTTATCAGTAGCGTATTAGTTGTGTAACTGCATTTATATAGGTCATATAAAATGGACCGGAAATGGATGTTTGCCAATCGATTGTCAAAAGAGTATGAAAATGGAGTGAAGGAGTTTGTTGAGTTTGCAGTGAAGAATGCAAAAGATCCAAATATAGTCGTTTGTCCTTGTTTAAAATGTTGTTTTGGAAAACGCGTTAGAGAATATGAATTGGAAGGACATTTAGTATGTCATGGAATTGATCAAAGCTATACATGTTGGATAAGACATGGTGAGAAAAAAAGGGAAACGTTAATTTTGAGAATGGTTCGACATATGCTTCAACTGATTTCGACACATATGCATATGAGCCATACTGAGTTGAGGAGATTGCAAAAGCAGTTGAAGAATATCTTCGGGATTGTCCTAAAATGTTTGAGAGTTTGTTGGGTGATGCAGAGAAACCATTATATAATGGTTGTACTAAATTCACAAGACTGTCGGCGATATTAAAGTTGTACAACTTAAAAGTGAGTAATTGATGGTATAATAAAAGCTTCACAGAATTATTAACACTCTTAAAAGATAAGTTGCCAGATGATAATGAACTTCCCAGTCGAACCTACGAGGCTAAACGAATTTTGTGCTCTATTGGCATGAGTTACGAAAGGATTCATGCGTGTCCTAACGATTGCATTTTATTTGGAAACGAATATGAATTACTAAAGGCGTGTCTGAAATGCAATGTCTCTCGATATAAGAAGAAAGAGTCTACTCCAGCAAAAGTCGTGTGGTATTTTCCTATAATACCAAGATTTAGGCGCATGTATCGCAATGAAGAAGATTCAAAACACTTGACATGACATGCAGATGAAAGAATTAGAGATGGAAAGTTTTGACACCCTGCAGATTCTCTACAATGGGCAAAAATCGATCACAAGTATCCTGAATTCGGGATAGAGTCAAGAAATTTACGACTTGCACTTTCTACTAATGAAATGAATCCACATGGTCTTCAAAGCATCTCACACAGCACGTGGCCTGTGATTTTGTTTGATTTATAACCTACCTCCATGGTTATGTATGAAACGTAAGTTTATGATGTTGTCTCTATTAATTTCTGGACTCAAACAACCGGGGAATGATATCGATGTATACTTGACTCCTTTAATTGAAGATTTAAAAAATATGTGGCAGACATGTGTGGAAGTTTATGATAGGTATAAGAAAGAATATTTCCATTTGAGGGCTATGTTGTTCGACACAATTAATGATTTTCCATCATATGGTAATTTATCAGGATATAGCATTAAATGTTAGAGTGCATGTCCTATATGTGAAGAGAGTACAAATTGGATGCGGTTGAAACAAGATAAGAAGAATGTATTTCTTGGACATCGTAGATTTTTACCTTATAGTCATCAGTATCGTGGGTGGAGAAATGCATTCAATGAAAAATAAGAGGAAGATAAAGCTCCTTTAGCACCGACAGGATATCATATACTTGAAGAAGTACAAGGTTTGACCAATAAATTTGGCAAACCTTTTGCGGGAGAGCTGGTCAAAACTGGTTGGAAGAAAAAGTCAATTTTCTTTGAATTGCCATATTAGAAGTCATTGTATATAAGACATTTCCTCGATGTGATGCATATTGAAAAAAAATATATTTGTTATTGGTATGTAATGTAACGCCCCAAATTTTTTGATCCAAAAATTACTTAAAAATATTAGTTTTCTTTTAGAAATAACTATAATTTTTTTTTAGAAGTAGTTCATCATGTAATAATTTAAAGATGCGTCAGAAAATGACTTGATATTTTTTTTTTTGTAAAAGAATGTAATGCAATTTACTAAAATATTATTTATTCATTTATTTGCAAAATTAATATTCCAGATATTAGATCAATATTCACTTATGCTCCAAAATAAAATAAAGTCTCTTTAATTGAAATTCAAAATAAGCAAGGTTGACTGAAATTAATTACATTCAATTATTTACCAGCAAATGAAATCTCACTTCCGCATTTCTATTAAAAGTCAATAATGAAAAGTAAATAACGGGGAAAAATGTTAGTATGATCCCTAATTAAACATAACAAAATCATTGGAAATATATATATGTTACTATGATTATTTACCATGCTGGGGAACGTGTAACGCCCCAAATTTTTTGATCCAAAAATTACTTAAAAATATTAGTTTTCTTTTAGAAATAACTATAATTTTTTTTTAGAAGTAGTTCATCGTGTAATAATTTAAAGATGCGTCAGAAAATGACTTGATATTTTTTTTTTTTTGTAAGAGAATGTAATGCAATTTACTAAAATATTATTTATTCGTTTATTTGCAAAATTAATATTCCAGATATTAGATCAATATTCACTTATGCTCCAAAATAAAATAAAGTCTCTTTAATTGAAATTCAAAATAAGCAAGGTTGACTGAAATTAATTACATTCAATTATTTACCAGCAAATGAAATCTCACTTCCGCATTTCTATTAAAAGTCAATAATGAAAAGTAAATAACTTTACAATGTACGACAAAATTTTTAGTAATACAAAATATGATTTTTAAAGTAAAGGTCTCATTTTCCCACGCGCGTGCACCAATCAAATATTATTCATACGACTTTTGATATCATTAGTACCTAAATATTGGTGTAAAGGGTCAGTTCATCCCACAACAAAATTAAACCAAATAATAAATTAACAACCATAAAATATGAATATAAAATCTTTTCGTAATAAAAGATTTTAAAAAATTTGATTCTTTAATAGTTCTTAAAGATGTATCAAAAGTCGTAGAATGTATCTAAATAAATCAAGTAGCAATCGTATAGCAAATAATTAGATCAAAATAAAATAACATAAAAATGTATGCAAGTCATGCATGCTCCTAAACATATATGATCCGGATATAACCAGCCACACAGGCGTCCACACAGAAGTCACCCATACCAATGGGGAAAATTAAACCAGCCACACAGGCGTCCACAAAGATGCATATGATATGTTATGAAATGATAATGATGCTCAAAGGTACATGTCACCACTCACTTAGATAATCACACAAATCACCAGCCACTTAGGCAACCACAAAGATAACAATATTTAAAATTCAATTCCCCAGCCACTTAGGCAACCACAAAGATAACAATATTAAAAATCCAATTCACCAGCCACTTAGGCAACCACAAAGATAACAATATTAAAAATCCAATTCACCAGCCACTTAGGCAACCACAAAGATAACAATATTAAAAATCCAATTCACCAGCCACTTAGGCAACCACAAAGATAACAATATTAAAAATCCAATTCACCAGCCACTTAGGCAACCACAAAGATAACAATATTAAAAATCCAATTCACCAGCCACTTAGGCAACCACAAAGATAACAATATTAAAAATCCAATTCACCAGCCACTTAGGCAACCACAAAGATAACAATATTAAAAATCCAATTCACCAGCCACTTAGGCAACCACAAAGATAATATTTAGAACACAAACCACTAGCCACTTAGGCAACCACAAAGATAACAATATTTAAAATGCAAATCACCAACCACTTTGGCAACCACAAAGATAAAAATATTTAAAATACAAACCACCAACCAAACCACTTAGACAACCACATAGATAAAATATTCAAAACACAAACCACAAGCCACTTAGGCAACCACAAAAATAATATTATTAAAACACAAATCAAGGTTTGCCGCTAAACACATCACAAAAATCAACTTAATCATGTTATCATAATTAAAATTAAAACTTTACACCAATTCCCCCAAGACTCATATAGATTTCTTAAAAATCAAAACTTTGAAATGAAATAGCACAAAAATCGAAACTTTAAATTAAAGACATCCTAAAAAAATATTACTCATGAGATCATAATAAAAATCATAGCTTTATAATTAAGTACACATAAACAACACACAAATAATAACTTTACATCAAATATATGACATCAAACATATTACTCATGTTATAATAATAAAAATCGAAATTTATAATTAAGTTTATCAAAGCAAACATATTACTCATAAAAATAAAATATTATAGTTAAATTCTTTAAGGCAATTAAAAATCAATATTTTTCTTTTAAGACAACAAGTTTTATATCAATATCTTACAAACTATTAATTTAATATCTAGCCTAACATTGCATGGGGAAAAGCCCTTACCTTAGGCGCTTTCTTTCTTAACACCTCTAAATTTGCACGAGAAATAGCTCACGAGGCAGTAATGAATTCAACACAATTATTTAGGTAGAATAGAGTGTGATAAAATTTAATTTAATTTATTTACACATAGAATAATTATTAATTTAATAATAGCAATTACTAAAAAGATACACATATAATATATATGAAAATTTTGGTGTGTTACATGTAACACCCGATTTTCAAAGCGAGAGTATATTTTTTTTTAAAAGAAATTAAAATAAAACAGAGAAATAAATAAGGTAATACCTTTGGATAAATAATTAAGTCATTATAATTTACAAGCAGCGGAAAAGTTTCTCAAAATATGAATCCAAAATATTTACACATCAAAAATTGGTACATGTAACCCATCGAAAATAACATGTCAAGCTGACAATATTAGTATAGGTACAGTCTTCCATTTTAAAATAAATACAATTCAAAAGAAAGACGTATGTTCCCTCTATGTCAACCTAATTTGATCATTCTCCAAAACAAACTAAACGCCATGAGTGATCTCCACGCGCCCCGTAAGATCCTCCTAACATAGCTCCAGTCAGGCATTCCCCTCTACATTCCCATCCACATGGTACGAACCGGTAGGATTGTCCTGGCTCTCATCTGAGGGCAAAGCCCAGATTTCCATAATAGTTGTAAAGGGTCACCAACCGAAATTAACAGTTAACACATAACATTTAAGTTTTCAAATGCACAAGATAACCTTTCAACCTAGCATGCACCTTAAAAGGGTTTTCCATATGCTAAACGTTCATATAATACTTGCCAAATAAAAAAGAAATCAAAATAAGGTTTTTAATCAATCAAGTAATGAATCAACTGACAAACCAATGGATGAACCAACTGAGCAATCGATTGTCTGACTTAGAATAAAAGTTTTTACTAAGAAAATCGATTGGGAAATCGACTGGGAAACTGTTTTTCTTAAGTAGCTGAGCCCCTGTAACTTGCCAAATCGATTGGCAAATTGGTTTCTTAAGTAGCTGAGCCCCTATAACTTGCCAAATCGATTGGCAAATCGATTTTATAAATAGTTGAGCCCCTGTAACTTTCCAAATCGATTGCCAAATCGATTTTGTCAAATTAGCGAAGTCCCTGCAACTCATCAAATTGTTTGGGAAATCGATTTCCCTGCTTATCCTTCCAAAAATACATAAACTAATCCAATCACATTCATACACAACTCCAAATCTTAACACTTAGCAATTCCCACACAATCACCACGACAAATTGGGTTTCGAAATAGTTTTACAATCCATCACACTTACACCCGATAATCAATATATAACACTTAGCAATTCCAACACAATTACCACGACAACTTGAGTTTCGAAATAGTTTTACAATCAGTGACACTTACACACAATATCAATACATAACACTTAAACATAACTTGATTCAAACACGACTCGTGTGCCAAACACCCTAATGCCATGCGTATATGCCAAAATGCATGGACTCAGAATTCCAAACCAAAACCCTCCTCGAAAGGCCGTAAATCATAATTGTACCGCCTATCGCAGGCCAAAGTACCAATTACCGAGGTGCCACCTATCACGGGTCTGCACGATTTACTAAAAAGCGTAAACCATAAACGTACTGCCTATCATGGGCCCGTACCGTTTACCAAGGTGCCACCTATCACGGGTCTGCACGGTTTACTAAAAAGAACGTAAATTGTAAATGTACCGCCTATCACAGGCCAAAGTACTATTTACCAAGGTGCCACCTATCACGGGTCTGCACAATTTACAAAAAAACCGTAAATCGTAAATGTACCGCCTATCACGGGCCAAAGTACTATTTACCAAGGTGCCACCTATCACGGGTCTGCACGGCTTACTAAAATAACGTAAATTGTAAATGTACCGCCTATCACAGGCCAAAGTACTATTTACCAAGGTGCCACCTATCACGGGTCTGCACGGCTTACTAAAATAACGTAAATTGTAAATGTACCGCCTATCACAGGCCAAAGTACTATTTACCAAGGTGCCACCTATCACGGGTCTGCACGGCTTACTAAAATAACGTAAATTGTAAATGTACCGCCTATCACAGGCCAAAGTACTATTTACCAAGGTGCCACCTATCACGGGTCTGCACGGCTTACTAAAATAACGTAAATTGTAAATGTACCGCCTATCACAGGCCAAAGTACTATTTACCAAGGTGCCACCTATCACGGGTCTGCACAATTTACAAAAAAACCGAAAACCATAAACGTACTGCCTATCACGGGCCCGTATCGTTTACCGAGGTGCCACCTATCACGGGTCTGCACAATTTACAAAAAAAACGAAAACCATAAACGTACTGCCTATCACGACACATATCAAATTTCATCAGTATTAATTAAGAACACGTCAAATACGATGAACACAAATCAACACAATCCACCACTCAAACACAACAAGTTTCATTTACTCAAAATCATACATAAATGAGTTTAAATTCATTTTCCACGAAACATTCATCAATGTAACCAAAACCTAACTCTAAGATTTTACCCATAAAGCCTTAGATTCATTTTCCCCCAAATCAACACTTCAACCCTAACAAATTCCTTTTCACACAACCACAAATAAGTCCCTAAATGCAAACTAGAAGTTTGGAAGGAGCTTCACGTTAGCTTTAACGTTCGATTAAGATATCGCGAGTAAATCCGGTAAAATCTCCGCTCGCAACGTCGCCTCCAAAGTTGGTTCCCTAGCACCGTAACGTGGTAGTGAGCAACTTTCCCTTCTATCTCTTCGCGAAACGAAGCTTAGATTTAGATGAAACGAGGAGGTTTGTGTTTGACGGTTTTGAAATCCCTAACTCCGCTTTCGAATCCGAAAAGGAGGAAGGAGTTGGGAACTTGATCTTTCTCACCCACTAGCCTTGGGCTTCAATTCTCGAACTTAAAGGAAGCAAAGAAAAACGAAAAATGGAGGAAAGAGGGAGGGATATTAATTACTTTTAACAAATATCTCAAAATAATTAGATATTTGTTAAATTACCATTTCACCCATAACGCATTAAATTCTTCGTAAAAGATTCACCGCAGTTAATTTAATTTATTCATCGACGAGTAATTCTAATCGGCATCAAAATATCTTTTTGGTCATATAAACTCCAAAATATTAATAACTTTGGCTAAAAAGCCTCCGAGTTCAATACCAAAATACACTAAAATACATAAAGTATACTTTAAAATTATGGGTCTTACATTACTACCCCCCTAAAATTAGTTTCGTCCTCGAAACTATGCGTCGATAAATAACTCTGGGTGTTGTTCTCTCATCTTGCTCTCCAGTTCCCAAGTCGCATCTCCAGTAATTGGGTTCCAAACTACTTTGACCAACGAAACATCCTTGGTCCTCAATCGCTTAATCTTCCTGTCATCAATTCTCACAGGTGGTACTTCGAATGACAAGTTATCCTTCAGTTGGATTGTGTCTGGTTCGATCACATGAGATGGATCTGCAAGATATTTCCTCAACTGTGACACATGAAACACGTCATGAATATTGGACGATATCGGAGGCAATGCAATCCGATAAGCAACAGGCCCAAATTCGTGCAGAAATCTGATATGGTCCAATGAATTTCGGAGTCAACTTCTTCGATTTCAAGGCTCTACCTACTCTAGTAGTAGGTGTGACTCTCAGAAATACATGGTCACCCTGTTCGAATTCTGAAAGTCTGCGACGCTTGTCCGCGTAACTCTTCTGACGATCCTGTGAAGTCTTCATTTTCTCCTTGATCTTCCTTACCTTAGATGTAGTCTGTTGCACCATCTCCGGTCCGACAAT
>NC_021162.2:20623783-20626905 GCF_000331145.2 Cicer arietinum | reverse complement strand
GTGTGAAATCAAAAACCTTGAGAGTCTCCATCCATCGTCTCTGGCGCATGTTCAACTCCTTCTGATCAAACAAATATTTCAAACTTTTATGGTCACTGAACACTGTGAAGGTGCACCCATATAAATAGTGCCTCCAGATCTTCAATGCAAAAACAACAGTGGCAAGCTCCAAATCATGAGTAAGATAGTTTCTCTCATGAATCTTCAATTGCCTTGAGGCATAAGCTACAGCTTTCTTGTGTTGCATCATGACACATCCCAAACCTTAGTGAGATGCATCACAATAAACTTCATAGGTTTCTTCTGATTGCGGTAATACCAATACTGGTGAGGTCGTCAATTTTCTCTTTAGTAACTGAAAATTTTCCTCACACTTCTTCGTCCATGCGAACGGTTGATCTTTTCTGGTAAGTTATGTCAATGGAGTCACAATCTTAGCAAAACCTTCAATAAACCTCCTGTAGTACCCTGTCAATCCTACGAAACTTCTTATGTCAGTGACAGTCTGAGGCTGTTTCCACGCAAGAACCGCCGCCTCAATCTTAGTCGGGTCTACAACGATTCCTTCCTTGGTTATCACATGTCCTAAGAAATTCACTTTTTCTAGCCAAAATTCACACTTTGACAGATTGGCATACAACTGCTTCTCGCGTAAAATCTCAAGAACTTGACGTAAATGTTCTCCTTGCTCGTTTTCAGTTCTCGAATAAATTAATATATCATCAATGAACACCACAACAAACTTGTCAAGGAATGTATTAAAGATTCTGTTCATGTAGTCCATGAAAATTGCTGGTGCATTGGTAACCCCAAACGGCATAACGAGATATTCATAATGTCCGTAACGGGTTCTGAAAGCAGTTTTCTGAATATCTCTTTCCCTTACTCGAATCTGATGGTAACCCGACTTCAAGTCAATCTTCGAAAATATCGCAGCCCCTCTCAATTGATCCATTAAATCATCGATGCGTGGCAAAGGATAACAATTCTTAATAGTTGCCTTATTAAGCTGTCTATAATCCACACATAGGCGCGAGCTTCCGTCCTTCTTCTTAACTAGCAAAACTGGAGCTCCCCATGGTGATACACTTGGTCTAATAAATTTCTTCTCCAACAAGTCTTCAATTTGGCTTTTGAGCTCATTTAATTCCAATGGCGATATTCGATACGGTGCCATTGAAATAGGTCTGATTCCTGGGTGCAAATCAATGAAAAATTTCACTTCTCTTACCGGTGGCAATCCTGGAATTTCCGTTGGAAATACGTCCCGGTACTTATTGACGAGCATCACATCTTCTATGTCCACATTTATCTTTGCCTCCACATTAGCCAGAGACAAAAACTCGTGAGTTCCTTCTCTTAGCGACACTCGGAGTCTGTTGGCGGCTAGATACTTAACAACTCCTGGTTCGGGAAAAAGAACCAATTTACGAGCACAATCCAAGACCACATAATGGTAAGACATCCAATCCATACCGAGACTGACCTCGAGTGATTGTAGAGGTAAACAAATCAAATTAACCAAGAAATCCCTATTTTGAATAGTTATTTGACAATGTAAACATTCAGAATTTACTGTCAAAGTCTTAGCAGGTGTGGAGACAACCAAATAAAAAGGTAAAGCAGACACAGATAACTTCAAACGATTCACACAATCCATAGCAATGAAGGAATGAGTTGCCCCCAAATCAAAAAGTGCAGTTAGAGTGTTACCTGCAATCTCACAGTCACGTTGAATCGGATTACCAGATGAATTCCCCTCTTCAGCACTCACACAATAAATGCGTCCTCTAACAGTAGGACGAGTAGCCCTAGTTACATTCACAACTGGTTCTACCTTCGGAGCCGTGCAATCCTTTGCCATGTGTCCTGGCTTTTGACAATTGTAGCAGGTGAGAGTATTAGGGGTACAAGCATTAGCATAATGTCCCTCTTCCCCACATCGGAAACATCGAACCACTCGTCCCAGTTGTCTCCCGAAATTCTGGTTCCCTGGGCGATTCTGCCCACCGTTGTTAGTTTGTGGCCGATCATAAGGTTTAGCAACTTGTTTCCCCTTGTTGTTCTGGTAATTCACCCGACTATGCCCTCCTGCACTAAAATTCCCTCCTCGGCTAGCCCTCTTATTCTTCATATCCTCAACTTTCCTACATTTTTCCACAAGAACTTGGAAACGTTGAATTCCCAAGGGCAAGACCGAGTCCTGAATCTCATACTTAAGTACGTCTTGGAAACGATGACACATGAGTGGTTCATAATTCTCTTCACGGAAAAACATGAAGTGTCTCTGTAAGACCCATAATTTTAAAGTACACTTTATGCATTTTTATGTATTTTGGATTTTGGCTCGGAGGCTTTTTAGCCAAAGTTAATAATATTTTGGAGTTTATATGATCAAGAAGTTATTTTGATTCTGTTTGGATTTACTCGTCGATAAATAAATTAAAATAACTGCGGTGAATCTTTTACGAAGAATTTAATGCGTTACGGGTGAAATGGTAATTTAACAAATATCTAGATATTTTGAGATATTTGTTAAGTTATATTTAATATATATATATGTTTGGTTGGAGGGAAAAAGAAAGGAAATTAGAAGGAAGGAAAAGGAAAAGAAAAGGTTATATAAAGGAAAGAAGGAAATAGAAAGGAAGGAAAACCAAAGAAAGGTAAAAGGAAGGAAAGAAAATTCAGAATTTTCCATCTTCCTCTTCCTCCCTACGCGTGACCCATTCTCCCTCCTTCCTCCATTTTCGTTTTTCTTCGCTTCCTTTCTTCAAGATTAGAAACACAAGGTTGGGTGAGTGTTAGAACAAGGATTTCTCAACTCCACTCTTCCTCTTTGATTCGAAAACGAAGAAAAACGGTATTAGAGATTTGAACACAAACCCCTCTGTTTCTTCTAGATCTAAGCTTCGTTTCGCGAAGAGTTAGAAGGGAAAGTTGCTCACTACCACGCTACGGTGCTAGGGGACCAACTTGGAGGCGACGTTGCGAGCGAATATTTTTACCGGTTTTACTCGCGGTACCGGAAACCCACGTTAAAGCTAACGTTAAGGTAAGGGCTCCTTCCAAACTTTTAGTTTGCATCTAGGGTCTTATCTGTGGTTGTGTGGAAACGAATT
>NC_021162.2:20610785-20620839 GCF_000331145.2 Cicer arietinum | reverse complement strand
CGCGTGGAGATCACTCAGGGTGTTTAGTGGTTTTGTATAATGATCAGACTAGGTTGACACAGAGGGAACGGATGTCTTTCCTTTGGGTTGCGTTTACTTTTAATCTGGAAGACTGTACTACTCTTGTTATGTAAATATTTTGAATTCATCGATTGAGAACTTTTTCCGATGCTTGAAAATTATAATGACTTAATTACTTATCCAAAGGTGTTACCTTGTTTATTTCTCTGTTTTATTTTAATTTCTTTTGAAAAAAAATACACCCTCGCTTTGAAAAATGGGGTGTTACATTGTGGTATCAGAGCTTTGGTTTGGTTTTATTTGGGGGCTGTGGAACCTTGGTTATAGATTGTAGGTCAGCCTATAGGTTGAGAGTTGTTATCTGATCATGTGTCGGTTTAGGTGGTTTGAGTTGTCAAGTTCATAATAATTATTATGTGCTGGTGTGGTCGGAAGTTATTCCTTGAATTATTGAAGTAGTGTTAAGACTCTACTTGATGATGGTTTTATAGGAGAACCATGCTGCCAAGGAGGAATGACGTTCCGAGAGCCAATGCCAATAGGGATGATCGAATGGCGGAGGCTATGAATAACATGGCTGCTTCTGTTGCTGCACAGACTGCTGCCAAGACTCAACGTGATCTCGAAAAGAGGGGAAGAGAGATCCGTGCTGCAGAGTCAAGAGGATTAAAAGACTTTCTTCGTTACAATCCTCCCAAGTTTGAGGGGACTGAGAATTCAGAGAAAGCGGATCAATGGATCCAAGAAGTGGAGAAGATCTTCGAAATGATTAACTGTCAGGCGGGAGTGAGGGTCAACTATGCCACTCATATGCTACTTGGAGATGTTGATTACTGGTGGAGGAGTACAAGGTTGTTGATGAGATCAGCTCACGAGGAGTTGAACTGGAAATCTTTCAAAGGGAAGTTTTTCGACAAATACTTCCCAATGAGTACCAGGACTAGACTGGGTGATGATTTCCTGAAATTACATCAGGGGAACATGACTGTGGGCGAATATGCTGCTAAGTTTGAATCACTATCAAGGCATTTTAGATTTTTCCGTGAAGAGATTGACGAGCCATTCTTGTGTCATCGTTTCCAAGACGGACTAAAGTGTGAGATTCAAGACTTTGTCTTACCCTTGGGAATTCAACGTTTCCAGGTTCTTGTGGAAAAATGTAGAGAAGTTGAGGATATGAAGAATAAGAGAGCTAGCCGAGGAGGGAATTTTAACTCAGGAGGACCTAGTCGGGCGAAGTATCAGAGATAACAACGGGGGACAGAATAACCCAGGGAACCAAGACTTTGGGAGGCAAGTGGGACAAGGTATACGATGTTTCCGATGTGGAGAAGAGGGACATTATGCTTATGCTTGTACCTTTAACAGTACTACTTGCTACAATTGCCATAAACCAGGGCACTTTGCAAGGAATTGCAAGGCTCCGAAGGTGGAACCAATGGCGAATGTAGCTAGGATTACTCTTCCTACTGCTAGAGGACATGTTTATGGCGTCGGCGCTGAAGTTGGAAATTTATCTAGCAATTTGATTCAATATGACTGTGCGATTACAGGTAACCCCCTAACTACACTTTCTGATTCAGGGGCAACCCATTCCTTCATTGCTATGGATTATGTATATCGTTTGAAGTTGTCCGCGTCTACTTTACTGCTAAGACTTTGACAGTAAATTATGCATGTTTACTTTGTCAAATAACCATTCAGAATAGGGACTTCTCGATTAATTTAATTGTTTACCTCTACAATAACCCAAGATCATTCTTGATATGGATGGGAAGCCATATCACTGGGTAATGATACATTGTACTCAATGTGTCGGCGTCATACTTAGTGTTTAAGTTTGCTACTAGGTAGATGTTCCGTACAAGGTGGAACATCAGCGACCTGCTGGGGTGTTGCAACCTTTAGAGATTACACGGAGTACCATCGAGTATTGTATCAGACCGTGACCCGAAGTTTACATCACATTTTGGGAGCGTTGCACGAAGCATTGGGAACGAAGCTATGATTGAGTCACCTACAACAATAGTTTCCACGCAAGTATTGGAGTGGCTCCAGATGAGACTTTATATGGGCGCAAGTGTCAAACGCCCATGTGTTGGTATAAGGACGGTGGAAATATGATCGTCGGACCAGAGATGGTGCAACAGACTACAGCTAAGGTAAGGAAAATCAAGGAGAAAATGAAGACTTCACAAGGTCGTCAGAAGAGTTACGCGGACAAGCGTCGCAGACTTTTAGAATTCGAACAGGGTGATCATGTATTTCTAAGAATCACACCTACTACTGGAGTAGGTAGAGCCTTGAAATCGAAGAAGTTGACTCCGAAATTCATTGGACCATATCAGATTTCTGCACGAATTGGGCCGGTTGCTTATCGGATTGCATTACCTCCGATACTGTCCAATATCCATGACGTGTTTCATGTGTCGCAGTTGAGGAAATATCTCGCAGATCCATCTCACGTGATCGAACCAGACACAATCCAGCTAAAGGATAACCTGTCGTTCGAAGTACCACCCGTGAGAATTGATGACAGGAAGATTAAGCGGTTGAGGACCAAGGATGTTTCGTTAGTCAAGGTGATCTGGAACCCAATTACTGGAGATGCGACTTGGGAACTGGAGAGCAAGATGAGGGAACAACACCCAGAGTTATTTATCGATGCATAGTTTCGAGGACGAAACTAATTTTAGGGGGGGAGTAATGTAAGACCCATAATTTTAAAGTACCTTTTATGTATTTTTGGTATATTTTGGATTTTGGCTCGGAGGCTTTTAAGCCAAAGTTAATAATATTTTGGAGTTTTATAATCAAAAAGATATTTCGATGCCAATTAGAATTTCTCGTCGATAAATAAATTGAATTTAACTGCGGAAAATACTTTACGGTTAATTTAAGGCGTTTCGGGTGAAAAGGTAATTTAATAAATATCTAGATTTTGAGATATTTGTTAAGTTATATTTATTTTATATATATATGTTTGCTTGGAGGGAAAAAGAAAGGAAAACTAGAAGGAAGGAAAAGGAAAAGAAAATAGTATATAAAGGAAGGAAGGAAAAAGGAAGAAAGGAAAAACAAAGGAAAGAAAAAGAAAGGAAGGAAAATTAGAATTTTCCATCTCCTTCCTCTGTTCGACCGCGAAGCTTTTCCCTCCTTTCTCCCATTTTCAGTTTCGTCGCTTTCTTTTCTTCAAAACTAGTAACCCAAGGTTGGGGGAGAGTTAGATCAAGGTTTTTGCAACTCCATTCTTCCCCTTTGTTTCGAAAACGAAGAAAAACGGTTTTTGAGATCCAAACACAAACCTCTCCGTTTCTTCAAGATCCAAGCTTCGTTTCGCGAAGAGTCAGAAGGGAAGGTTGCTCACTACCACGCTACGGTGCTAGGGGACCTATTTGGAGGCGAAGTTGCGAGCGGAGATTTTACCGGAATTACTCACGGTACCGGAAACGTCCGTTAAAGCTAACGTTGAGGTAAGGGCTCCTTCCAAACTTCTAGCTTGCATTAGGGACTTACCTGTAGTTGTGTGGGAAGGAATTTGTTAGGGTTAAATGTATCGATTTGGGGAAAAACGAAACTAGGGCGTGAAAAGGTTATATAAAGGAAAGAAGGAAATAGAAAGGAAGGAAAAACAAAGAAAGGAAAAAGGAAGGAAAGAAAATTCAGAATTTTCCATCTTCCTCTTCCTACCTACGCGTGACCCATTCTCCCTCCTTCCTCCATTTTCGTTTTTCTCCGCTTCCTTTCTTCAAGATTAGAAATCCGAGGTTGGGTGAGTGTTAGAACAAGGATTTCTCAACTCCACTCTTCCTCTTTGATTCGAAAACAAAGAAAAACGGTATTAGAGATTCGAACACAAACCCCTCTGTTTCATCTAGATCTAAGCTTCGTTTCGCAAAGAGTTAGAAGGGAAAGTTGCTCACTACCACGCTACGGCGGTGCTAGGCCAATTTGGAGGCGACGTTGCGAGCGAAGATTTTTACCGGTTTTACTCGCGGTACCGGAAACCCACGTTAAAGCTAACGTCAAGGTAAGGGCTCCTTCCAAACTTTTAGTTTGCACCTAGGGCCTTATCTGTGGTTGTGTGGAAACGAATTATGTTAGGATTGGAGTATTGTTTTGCGAAAAATGATTTTACCTCATGTATGTAAGATTTTGAATAAATGAAATTTGTTATGTTGATTTGTGTTCATCGTATTTGGCATGTTCATACTTGATGTTTGTTGATTGATGTGTTTTGGTGTGAATTATGAATTGAATGTGAGAATTTGTTTGAGTTTGTTTTGTGTGGAATTTGAAAACCATTAAGTTAAATGAGTATTAAGAATGGGGAATCTCTTAATGTCTTGTTTACTTAATGTGTGTTTGTTTGTGAAAAATCGTTTAAGTTAACTGGACGTTAAGAATGGGGAATTTCTTAATGTCTCGGTTACTTAATATTTGTTTTTGAAAATCGTTTAAGTTAACTGGGCGTTAAGAATGGAGAATCTCTTAATGTCTCGGTTACTTAACATTTTGTTTTGAAAACCGTTTAAGTTAACTGGACGTTAAGGAGGGGGAACCTCTTAATGTCTCGGTTACTTAATATTTGTTTTTGAAAATCGTTTAAGTTAACTGGGCGTTAAGAATGGAGAATCTCTTAATGTCTCGGTTACTTAACATTTTGTTTTGAAAACCGTTTAAGTTAACTGGACGTTAAGGAGGGGGAACCTCTTAATGTCTCGGTTACTTAATATTTGTTTTTGAAAATCGTTTAAGTTAACTGGGCGTTAAGAATGGAGAATCTCTTAATGTCTCGGTTACTTAACATTTTGTTTTGAAAACCGTTTAAGTTAACTGGACGTTAAGGAGGGGGAACCTCTTAATGTCTCGGTTACTTAATATTTGTTTTTGAAAATCGTTTAAGTTAACTGGGCGTTAAGAATGGAGAATCTCTTAATGTCTCGGTTACTTAACATTTTGTTTTGAAAACCGTTTAAGTTAACTGGACGTTAAGGAGGGGGAACCTCTTAATGTCTCGGTTACTTAATATTTGTTTTTGAAAATCGTTTAAGTTAACTGGGCGTTAAGAATGGAGAATCTCTTAATGTCTCGGTTACTTAATGTTTGTTTTTGAAAATCGTTTCAGTAAATGAGTATTAAGAATGGGGAATCTCTTAATGACTTATTTACTGAATGTTTTGTTTTGAAAATCGTTAAGTTAAGTGAGAATTAAGAATGGGGAATCTCTTAATGTCTCGTTTACTTATGTGTGTTTTAGTAAATCGTGCTGACCCGCGATAGGTGGCACTTTGGTAAACGGTACGGGTCCGTGATAGGCAGTACGTTTACGATTTACGTTTGGTAAGTTGTGCTGACCCGGGATAGGTGGCACCTCGGTAAACAGTACTGACCCGTGATAGGTGGTACGTTTACGACTTACGTTCCTGAGGGAATTGTGTTTGTC
Organism: Cicer arietinum; assembly: GCF_000331145.2. Taxonomy (NCBI): domain Eukaryota; kingdom Viridiplantae; phylum Streptophyta; class Magnoliopsida; order Fabales; family Fabaceae; genus Cicer; species Cicer arietinum. The sequence goes on along the minus strand of NC_021162.2, from coordinate 20,615,372 downwards.
CGTGAGAGACTGCACAGGGGTTTGTCCGTGAGAGACTACACCCTAGTTTAAGTTAGATGAGAATTAAGAACGGGGAATCTCTTAATGTCTCGTTCACTTATGTATGTTTTGGTAAATCATGCTGACCCGCGATAGGTGGCACCTTGGTAAACGGTACGGGTCCGTGATAGACAGTACGTTTACGATTTACGTTTGGTAAGTTGTGCTGACCCGGGATAGGTGGCACCTCGGTAAACAGTACTGACCCGTGATAGGTGGTACGTGGGGATCTCTTTAATGTCTTGTTTACTTTGTGAGTTTTGGTAAATCGTGCTGACCCGCGATAGGTGGCACCTTGGTAAACGGACGGGCCCGTGATAGGCAGTACGTTTACGATTTACGTTTGGTAAGTTGTGCTGACCCGGGATAGGTGGCACCTCGGTAAACTGTACTGACCCGTGATAGGTGGTACATTTACGACTTACATTTCTTGGTGAATTGTGTTTGTCCGTGAGAGACTGCACAGGTGTTTGTCCGTGAGAGACTACACCCTGTTAAATTGTGAATTGTTAGGTCATTTTGTCTGCGTAGTATTGGGTTATAAGTGTTAAGTGTATGTTTTGGAATTTGGTGATAACATGTTTGATTGCAATACTATTTTGAAACCCATGATGTTGTATTAATTGTGTTAAAAATGTTAAGTGTTATGTTTTGGAATTTGGTGATAGCATGTTTGATTGCAATACTATTTTGAAACCCATGATGTTTTAGTAATTGTGTTATAAGTGTTATGTTTTGGAATTTAGTGATAACATGTTTGATTGCAATACTACTTCGAAACTCATGATGTTGTAGCGATTGCGTTATCATTGATAAGTGTTAAGATGTGGAATTGTGTATGAATGATATTGAATTAGTTTAAGTATTTTTGGAAGAATAAGCAGGGAAATCGATTTCCCAATCGATTGGATGAGTTGCAGGAAGTTCACTATTTTAACCTAATCGATTTGCCAATCGATTGTATAAATATGTCTTTCAAAATCTTTTAAGAAATCGATTTGGAAATCGATTGGCAGAGAGGCAGGAACTCAGCAAAACTGCCAAAATCGATTTGGAAATCGATTTGGCAACACAGGGACTCATCAAAACTGACAAAATCGACTTAGAAATCGATTTGGTCATGCAAAAACTCAGCAGAACTGACCAAATCGATTTGGCAATCGATTGGCTCAGCAAAAGTCCTCATTTTGAGTTAGATAATCGATTGCTCAATTGATTTATCAATGCTTTGGTCAGTTATGTATTACTTGATGGTTTGAGAACTTCATTTTGAGTTCATTGTTAATTGGCAAGCATTATATGAACTTTTAGCATATGGAAAATCCTTTTAAGGTGCATGCTTAGTTGAAAGGTTATTTTGTGCATTTAAAACTTAAATGTTATGTGTTATCTGTTAATTTCGGTTGGTGACCCTTTACAATTATTGTGGAAATCTGGGCTTCGCCCTCAGATGAGAGTCAGGACGATCCTACCGGTTCGTACCCTACGGACGGGAATGGAGATGGGAACGCTTGACTGCAGCTACGTTAGGAGGATCTCACGGGGCGCGTGGAGATCACTCAGGGTGTTTAGTTGTTTTGTAAAATGATCAGACTAGGTTGACACAGAGGGAACGGATGTCTTTCCTTTGGGTTGCGTTTACTTTTAATCTGGAAGACTGTACTACTCTTGTTATGTAAATATTTTGAATTCATGGATTGAGAACTTTTTCCGCTGCTTGAAAATTATAATGACTTAATTACTTATCCAATGGTGTTACCTTGTTTATTTCTCTGTTTTATTTTAATTTCTTTTGAAAAAAAAAATACACCCTCGCTTTGAAAAACGGGGTGTTACAGTCTCGATAGTGATTCAAACTTAGCAGCATATTCACCCACGGTCTTGTTCCCCTGATGCAGTTTCAGGAAATCATCACCCAGCTTTGTCCTGGTACTCATCGGGAAATATTTGTCGAAAAACTTCCTTTTGAATGATTCCCAGTTCACCTCCTCGTGAGCTGATCTCATTAACAACCTTGCACTCCTCCACCAGTACTCAGCATCCCCTAGTAGCATATAAGTGGCATAATTGACCTTCACTTCTGCCTGACAGTTAATCATTTCGAAGATCTTCTCCACTTCTTGGATCCATTGATCCGCTTTCTCTGAATTCTCATCCCCCTTAAACTTGGGAGGATTGTAACGACGGAAGTCTTCTAACCCTCTTGACTCCGCAGCACGGATCTCTATTTCCCTCTTTTCGAGATCACGTTGAGTCTTGGCAGCAGTCTGTGCAGCAACAAAAGTAGCCATGTTATTCATAGCCTCCGCCATTCGATCATCCCTATTAGCATTGGCTCTCGGAACGTCATTCCTTCTTGGCGGCATGGTTTTCCTATAAAACCATCATCAAGTAGAGTCTTAACACTACTTCAAATAATTCCAAAACTAACTTCCGACCACATCAACACATAATAATTATTGCGGACCTGACAACTCAACCCACCTAAACCGACACATGGTCAGATAACAATTCCCAACCTACAGGTTGACCTACAATCTATAACCAAAGGCTCCACAGCCCCCAAAGAAACCCAAACCAAGGCTCTGATACCACAATGTAACACCTGGATTTTCAAAGCGAGGGTGTATTTTTTTTTTTTAAAAGAAATTAAAATAAAACAGAGAAATAAATAAGGTAATACCTATGGATAAATAATTAAGTCATTATAATTTACAAGCAGCGGAAAAGTTTCTCAAAATATGAATCCAAAATATTTACACATCAAAAGTTGGTACATATAACCCATCGAAAATAACATGTCAAGCTGACAATATTAGTATAGGTACAGTCTTCCATTTTAAAATAAATACAATTCAAAAGAAAGACGTTTGTTCCCTCTATGTCAACCTAATCTGATCATTCTCCACGCGCCCTGAGTGATCTCCACGCGCCCCGTAAGATCCTCCTAACATAGCTCCAATCAGGCATTCCCCTCTACATTCCCATCCACAAGGTACGAACCGATAGGATTGTCGTGGCTCTCATCTGAGGGCAAAGCCCAAATTTCCACAATAGTTGTAAAGGGTCACCAACCGAAATTAACAGTTTCCACATAACATTTAAGTTTTCAAATGCACAAGATAACCTTTCAACCTAGCATGCACCTTAAAAGGGTTTTTCATATGCTAAACGTTCATATAATACTTGCCAAATAAAAAAGAAATCAAAATAAGGTTTTTAATCAATCAAGTAATGAATCAACTGACCAACCAATGGATGAACCAACTGAACAATCGATTTTCTGACTTAAAATAAAAGTTTTTACTAAGAAAATCGATTGGGAAATCGATTTCTTAAGGGTTTTTAGTGAAAACTGTATTCTGAGTTTAAATCAATCGATTGGGAAATCGATTTGGAAATTGATTGGGAAACCGTTTTTCTTAAGTAGTTAAGCCCCTGTAACTTGCCAAATCGATTTCTTAAATAGCTGAGCCCCTATAACTTGCCAAATCGATTGGCAAATCGATTTTATAAATAGTTGAGCCCCTGTAATTTTCCAAATCGATTGGCAAATCGATTTTGTCAAATTAGCGAAGTCCCTGCAACTCATCAAATCGATTGGGAAATCGATTTCCCTGCTTATCCTTCCAAAAATACATAAACTAATTCAATCACATTCATACACAACTCCAAATCTTAACACTTAGCAATTCCCACACAATCACCACGACAAATTGGGTTTCAAAATAGTTTTACAATCCATCACACTTACACCCGATAATCAATACATAACACTTAGCAATTCCAACACCATTACCACGACAACTTGAGTTTCGAAATAGTTTTACAATCAGTCACACTTACACACAATATCAATACATAACACTTAAACATAACTTGATTCAAACACGACCTGTGTGCCAAGCACCCAAATGCCATGCGTATATGCCAAAATGCATGGACTCGGAATTCCAAACCAAAACCCTCCTTTAAGGGCCGTAAATCATAATTGTACCGCCTATCGCAGGCCGAAGTACCAATTACAGAGGTGCCACCTATCACGGGTTTGCACGATTTACTAAAAAGCGTAAACCATAAACGTACTGCCTATCACGGGCCCGTACCGTTTACCAAGGTGCCACCTATCACGGGTCTGCACAATTTACAAAAAACCGTAAATCGTAAATGTACCGCCTATCACGGGCCAAAGTACTATTTACCAAGGTGCCACCTATCACGGGTCTGCACAATTTACAAAAAACCGTAAATCGTAAATGTACCGCCTATCACGGGCCAAAGTACTATTTACCAAGGTGCCACCTATCACGGGTCTGCACAATTTACAAAAAAGTAAACCATAAATGTACCGCATATCACAGGCCAAAGTACTATTTATCAAGGTGCCACCTATCACGAGTCTGCACGATTTACAAAAAGAATGAAAGTGCATGAGCATATACTGACTCCATCCACAACAATCGTTAAGCAAATGCAGATATTAAAAGGTTCCCCATTTTTAATACTCATTTAACTTAAACGATTTTCAAAACAAACATTAAGTAAACA
>NC_021162.2:20571599-20609664 GCF_000331145.2 Cicer arietinum | reverse complement strand
TTAAATATTTGTTAAATTACCATTTCACCCATAACGCATTAAATTCTTCGTAAAAGATTCACTGCAGTTAATTTAATTTATTCATCGACGAGTAATTCTAATCGGCATCAAAATATCTTTTTGGTCATATAAACTCCAAAATATTAATAACTTTGGCTAAAAAGCCTCCGAGTTCAATACCAAAATACACTAAAATACATAAAGTGTACTTTAAAATTATGGGTCTTACATGGTACGTTACTCAATGTTCTAGGAAAGTCTAAAGATGGTATCAATGCAAGATTGGACTTGGTTGATATGGGAATAAGAAATGAATTGGGTTCCGTAAAGAAAGGAAATCACACATATCTACCTCCAGCCGCTCATACTCTATCTAGAAAGGAAAAAATTGTTTTATGTAAATTTCTACACAAAGTTAAAGTTCCAGAAGGATACTCTTCAAACATTAAAAATTTAGTTTGTATGAAAGACCTCATGTTAAAAGGTTTGAAGACCCATGATTGTCATATTCTAATGGAGCATTTGCTACCAATAGGTATACGTTCCATTTTACCTGAAAAATTTCGACGAGCCATAACTAGATTATGTTTCTTCTTCAAGGGAATTTGTAGTAAAGTGATCGATCCTAAGAAATTACCGATATTGCAGAGGGAAATTGTTGTTACTTTGTGTGAACTTGAAATGAATTTCCCACCCTCGTTTTTTTGATATAATGGTTCACCTTACTGTTCATCCAGTTAAGAAGACACAACTTTGTGGGTCAACTTATATGAGATGGATCTATCTGATAGAACGATATATGAAAATATTAAAAGGGTACGTAAAAAGTAGAAGTCGACCAAAAGGTTGTATTGCTGAACGGTACATTGTCGAAGAAGCTGCCGAACTTTGTACTGAATATTTATCCAATGTTAAGTCCATAGGGCTTCCCATGTCTCGTCATTCGGTAAGAATATCAGGAGAAGGGATAATTGTAAAGAGACTAATGATTATATCAAGGACATAATGGGAGCAGGCACAAATGTATGTTCTGCACAATGATGATGAGGTCCAACTGTATGTTACAATACACATGGATCAATTATCTAGTTTGAACATGAATAGGAATCAAAATTGGATAACTCGAGAGCACAATCGAAGTTTTATAACATAGTTAAATAATCACATAAAGTCTAAGTTTGATATAGATCCTAGATCAATTTCACAGAGATTGAGGTGGCTAGCAAATGGTCCGAGTTTACATGTCTTTTCTTACACCAGTTATGTAATTAATGGATTACACATTTTATACCAAAGAACAAGATGATCAAACCACTATGCAAAATAGCGGAGTCACTCTCGTAGATGAAGCGATGCATATCTCAAGTGCAAAAGACAAAAACCCAATGTATGCAAATCTATCATATTTTGGAGTTATCGAGCGCATACAAGAGTTAGACTACACAATGTTTCGTGTTCCCATATTTTGTTGCAAGTGGGTCGATAATAATAATGGCGTTCGAATTGATGAGTCAGGGTTCTTGCTTGTCGATTTTAATAGGGTGTGATACAAAGATGAGCCTTTTATTTTAGCGTCGCAAGCTCAACAAGTGTTTTATGTCACTGATCATGTTGATGATAAATGGTTTGTTGTCCTATCGACCAATAAAATAAGTGATGATAACAATAATGATGAAGATGTTGGTAATGATCTTTTCTTTGCAACATCACAACCACATGAAATTGATTCAATTGATGATGGTTTATATCATAGAGATGATCATGATGAGGGAATTTGGATTAATCCATCGTTTCGTATCGTTAATGGACAAACAAATGTGAATCCCACCAGGAAAAGAAGAAGGGCATCTTAATGCGTTTAATTGTTTTATATAAGCCATGTAATCTGAACTAAGTTCATGTAATTTAATTGTTTGATCTGCCAGAATTGAGCATTTTAGTATTTAGCTTGAACTGTATTTGATTTTCTGCTTATACTTATTTCCTGCTTATATTTAGCTCGATCTTAGTGTTTTATACTAAGCTCATGTAATTAAAGTGTACGTTTGACCTGCCATAACTGATTTTCAGCTTATATTGAACTTGAAAAAGCTTTGTTTGAGTACTGGGAATTTTTCTTGAACTTGAACTGATCATCCCAATATGAGCTGATCATGTAATTTAGCACTGATATATATAGGTATTTAACTAATTATTTGGAAGAAAAAAAAATCCAAATATAAGTATTTTACTTGAACTGAACTGAACATAAACTTGTAATTTTACAGCGCTTTTGTCAATAAACTTCTAAAAAAATGCTGTAATATGCTTTTAAAAAATAAAATATGGAGGTTTTTTACAGCGCTCTTTCAAAAAAGCGTTGTAATAGGGTTTTATATATAACAATAAACCGCTTCAGTTTCCTCTTCATTGCATAAACTTCTCTATGCTTCAGTGTCATCATCCTTTTCAATGTCCTTCTCATTGCGAACCTTACTGTCCTACGAACCATATTGTCAACCATCTCCATTGCGAACCATCTCCATCTTTGTTACTATCCCTACGAACATTATTATGTACTCTTCTCATTGAAATATGTAACCCTCATTACGTATTTCTGCGAACCCAACTCTGTCCTACGAACCGTTCGTATTTCAGCGCATTCTCGATGTTCCTTCTTAAACGAAGCCGTAACCCTACAAACCCTACGTATTTCCTTGCACTTTTCAAGTATTGTATTTATTAATTTTTTGTTGTCACTAAAATGCATGTTGAACTTATACTGCTATGTACATAGACTACTGCATGTTGAACTTTCTGAAGTTATACTGAACTGCATGTTGAACTTGTTGTAGATAAATGGATTCTAACAAGGCTTTAGATCGTCAAAATGAGGAAGTTGTCAACACTAAAACTTATGAAAATTAAGTTAAACGTGGTGCAACCATTATGCAAAATGTCATAAAATCAATAAGTAATGGCATAAAATTTGAGGTATACTATACTTTGTTTGCTGTTTATTTTTTATCTTTTTTGAAAGCATGTACTTACTATATGAGTTTATTAGATGGGATGGAATAAAAGTGGCTAGACAATTGAGCCCAACAGTTCCATGTTGGTAAGTTATATTGGTGTTGTTGTTCGTCAGAATATCCCAATTACAATTGGAGATTGGAGAGATAAGGCTTTGAAGGATGCAAAAGATATATTGTGGAATGATATAAAAGTAACTTTTTTACTCCACTTTTTTATTACTTATAATTTTTTTCCATTGAAATACTTTACTCAAACTATATCTTTATTTGGTTTACAGTCTTCTTTTGATGATGATGAGGTGGGAAAAACTTATGTGCTTAGAGTTGCCGGAAAAACACACCGGAGATTTAAATCTCATCTGTCAAACTGTTACCTAAGATATCGTGATGGAAATATGAATGTTGAAGCTCCAAAAATATATAAACACTATATATCAAATGACGAATGCAGCGCATTTGTAGCTAAACATGCAGACCCCGCGTTTGTGGTAAGTGATTAATTTATTAGCATTTGTGTTTTATTATTCATATTCATAGCATATTTTAAATTTTTAAACGATTGTTATTTTTTTTTATATAGAGTATAAGTACTCAAAATCGCGAGAGGGCCAAAAATCCAACGCATCCATACAAAAAATCTCGTATGGGATATGCATGTTTAGAGCAAAAAATTGTAAGTAAACATCACTTTTATATAATGTGGTACATTATAAACTATAGTTTCTAACTAATATTTTGTTTATGATCATAACGATTAGCTTTTGTTTATGATCTTAACGAATAGCTTTTGTTTATGTCTTAATGAATAGCTACAATAGACTCAATCCGATCAACCATTGGGTCGTCATATTTTATGGAAGGAGGCTCGTGTAAATAAAGATGGAGTTGTTGATAATGAAAATGTTCAAAAAGTGATACAACTTTGTGTAAGTATATTATCACTTTAATATTTTTTAATATAGTATTTTAAAAATGATATTGAACTTATCTATTTAATCTTATGTGTATTATAGGAGAATCTAGAACAAATTTCTGAAAATCAAGAGGACAACAAACAAGTTAGATGCAGGGACATACTCGGTAAAGTATTTATTGTTCCTGAATATTCTGGTCGTGTGAGGGGGAAAGGATTTGGCGTAACTCCAATCCGCTATTTTTCACAAGAGAAGCGCCCAAATCCATCTAATGAGGAAGTATTAGAGAATCTCAAAGTCCTAATAGAGCAAGTGGCATTCTTGGTGAAGACGAATAAAGAAAAGCAACTTCCAGATAAGCTCCAACGTGAAATACAAATGGAGAGTGAAAACGCTAGTTGCAACATTGGTCTTAAAATTCTTCCCGAGGTAATTAATTACTTAATAATATAAGAAATTCATTCAACCTAATTGTTTCACATACTTATGTATTAACCATTGATTTAGGGTGTCTCTACTTGCGTGTTGTATTTATCCTCCCCTGCTCATCGCAAGGTTGGAAAAGGAACATTGTACAATACTTTGGGAGAAATATTGCACAACACTCTGATCCATGCCGGCTATGTCAAAGTATCACCCGTGATTGCTTTTGAACCCAATGCACCGTTGCCTATACCGGACAACGATGGAGATATGAAGTATTTGGGAGAAGCAATAGGTAGTTACGTGGCATGGCCCAAAATTCTTGTTGCCCTTGATAAGGTATGTTTAATTGAAATGTTTGTATAATTGAAATGTATGTTTAATTGATATGTATATTTAATTGCACTATGTATGATTATGATTGATTATATTTAATTGCTGATTTTTTCCGCTCTTAGCTTTAATTTCACATTTATTTAGATTCATACAAAGTCTAAAGGGAATGAACAAAAGATTCCCCGCAACGAGTTAGTCACGTTACCGGAAAAGGTTTGTCACATTTATTCTGGCAAGTTTGTCATTATTTTCATATTCAATTAACTAACAAACTGATTAACATCATTTTTTCAGATTCAATCAAAACCACCCGCAGAGAAAACCTGCTAATAAAGTCTCACCACAGTTGGATGTTCGTGGTAAAAATAAAGCTGGCAAACTTCAAAATTTGGAGGGTAATAAAGCTGTCAAAATTAAAAAAACTGGATCGGAGTAAATCAGTTGCTGCTCCTAAAATAAGTCATCCACGCCTTGCTCGATTTGGGTCGTGTCTTGACATACAAGCAAAAAAGAATATGGACAGCAATGATTCACATATGATAAGCATGGAGAAAGCTATTTTTGGAGATTAGTATGAAGAACTACTTGAAAAGGAGCACATATACGAACTTCTCAATCATAAGGAGTTGAGTGCTACTGTCTTTAGCTTATACATTAGGTAAAATACTTTATTTAAGATAAAAATTACTTTTAATTGCATTTATTGGTAATTAATCTAATTTGACATTTTCATTGAAGGTTTTTGTATGAGAAGTTGGTGTGCACGCGCAAATTGTCAGATAGATTTTCATTCTTGTCTCCGCATAAGCTTTCAATGTTTAAACTCGATCCAGTTAATGTAAAGAAATATGTTGTAGATATCCTATTGGGAAATAAAGAGAAGGATAAGTTGTTCCTTGCGCCATATGATTCAGGGTAATTATATATTCTTTATTTATATCTTTTTTAATTTATGAGATCTTAATTTATTAGTTGTGTAAACAAAATTGTCAACCAAATTTTTGTTGTTGTAGGGCACATTGGGTGATGTCTATAATCAATGCGACCTATGAAGTTATATACTATTTAGATCCCTTGCACGACCATTACAGCAATCACTCGGATATAAAGACTATCTTCGACACGTAAGTAATATTCATTTATTTCTTACATATATATATAAATATATAAATAATGTGTTTGTTAATGCTATAATAATCACATTTATTTGATAGTGTTTTACAAGTTTTCCGATCTCAAAGGGGTGCTACAGTGTCGAAACAAAAGTCAAATAACATCACATGGATTCCAATAAAGGTTTGAAATATATGCCTTTAAGATTTCATTAACAATCAATGCACAAATATTTATTGACTTATATGTTTTATTTTATAGTACCCTCGTCAAACTAACAATATAGACTGCGGGTACTATATATTGCGATTCATGAATGAGATTGTTGATATGAATCAAACTATAATCCCAGAAACGGTACGGTATTTTCATTATATTTTGATTTTCATATATAAACTATGTATATATTTGATTCTAACTTATTTATGTTCAAATTTTATATCGCACAGTACTTTGACAATTCTAGTCCAACATACTCTGAAAGAGATCTAACTGAAATAAACGAAGACTGATGTAAGTATGTGATCGAAATGAAAATTATTCGATTTGCTAGGAAATTAGCATGCTGCAAGGTTGTGAATATGTAAATGTAAAATATATGTGTTGTGTTGCAAGGTTCTGTTGTGAATATGTAAAGTTATATAGTTCTGTATTTTTGTGAATATGTAAATGTAAAAAATATGTAATATTGTGTCAATATCATGTGTTGTAACGTTACAAGTTTGTTGTGAACTGATTGTGTCAATATGTAAAGTTATAAAGTTATGTAGTTCTGTTGTTGTGAAAATGATTGTTGGATGAAAACTGATTGTAAACTGATTGCTGGATGAAAAATGATTGTAGGATGAAAACTGATTGTAAACTGATTGCTGGATGAAAATGATTTTGGAAGAAAATTAAAAGACAGCGCTTTCGTAAAAAAATGCCATAAAAAATCTGTTTATACAAACAAGTGTTATTTTAAAAATTTCATTTACAGCGTTTTTTAATAAAAATAGAATAAAAATGCAACGCTGTAAAACGTGCATAAGAATGCACCTATTACAACGTTTTTTTGAAAAAGCGCTGTAAAACTAGTACAACAAGCAGCGCATTTTTAGAAGGGATTTACAACGTTTTTCTATTTTAAAAAGCGCTGTAAAACGTGCATAAGAATGCACCTATTACATCGTTTTTTTGAAAAAGCGATGTAAAACTAGTACAACTAGCAGCGCGTTTTTAGAAGGGATTTACAGCGCTTTTTTATTTTAAAAAGCGATGTTGTATCTTTTTAAAGTGTTAGATACTACAGCGCTTAATTTTTTGAAAAAGCGCTGTAAATGGCTTAAAAAAACGCTGTAAAATACTATTTTTCGCGTAGTGAGAAAAAACTCAAAAAAGTTTTGAGTTTTTGGAGCACTTTCTGAAGTGAACAAAGTCAAAAACATAAATGTAAGATTTGTGGATCGTTGGAACCGAACAAGGAGGATTTAGTCAAACATAACACAAAAAGTGTGACAATAACATAGAGAGAGAAAAACGCATTAAAAATTATTATTATTACAATTACTATTACTATTACTATTCAGCTACTAAAAATTAATACATCACATACACAAGTCCAATAAGATACTAACTCTGAATGAATTGTGGCCAAGTTTAGTGTATTCTCTCTCATTCATAAAATTAAGTACATGTTGAAACACACCTCCAGAAGTCTTATATTCGTCTTATATACACTAATATTGTATAAAATCTATATTATATGTCATTTCTATAATTTTTTTAATTCACACGATCTTTATTTTAAAGTTCAATTAATTTCCAACTTCCAACTCTTACAATAAATGCAAACCTAGAGAAAGTAAAATTGGAGTCTGAGTATTAATATAGGTACTTAGTAATTGAATTATGTTTATACTTATTTTAGAATAAAATATAAATAAAAATAATATATAAAAATTTAATATATTTAATTAAAAATTAAGATTAAATATATCAATTTTTTAATAATTATTTTTAATTATATTTCATTTTAAAGTAGTATATTCCACCTAAAACTTCTAATAGTAGTATTGGTGTTGGTATTGATAATAATATGATTGAAGTACTTTTCTATTTTTCTAAAATGATTTTTCGATAAAAATATTTCTCAAAAGAATTTGGTGCAATTGATGACAAAATTAAATTAAGAAAACGAAAATAAAAAAGACAAATGAAATGAGAATAATAGACGGAGTAACCAAATTTTCAAACAAAATATTAGAAAAAATAAAAGAAAATTGAAACAGTTCAGTAAACCAAGTTACAAGCAAGTTTTTCTTTTTTATTTATGAAAAATGATCATTTATTCAAATAAATAGAAATTATATCGATACATACAATTCAAAGTTGTTAAAATTAAAAATAATAAATTTGTAAATACATTCACGACATTTAAGTTAATAGTATAAAACGATATAATGTCAATAACTGTGACAAAACTTACAAATATGATAAAATTGAAGTGTTAAAATACTCATGCGATCGTAACTGCAACTTCGAAAACGTTAAAATCATTGAATGAATTTGTACTAAATCAAAATTTGATATGTCAATCTGAAATCAAATGAATACGGTAACAAGTTGAAAAATCAAAACAACGACATCACACCTAAACGAAAAACCAAAATACCGCACTAAGGAAAAGAAATCACGATAAACAAAACTAAATAGATATCAAAACCACATATTTGAGTAAAAGAACGTGAGAAAAACAACTTAAAAGAAATCATTTCGGATAAAAATGTTAGCTGTAAACTAACATCAGAGGAGGGAGAGAACTATATAGCGTTGGAAACTTACGTTTCTGCTATTCTTGTGATAATTTACAAGCAAGTTGAAACGCGGAATTGGTACAAGTGCCGTGAGTAATTGCGTCTCGGGACAAAAACAAAAGTAAACAGATTAAAAAAGTACGAGAGTATTAAATATTAGTTGAATTTGGATTAGGGATATTTTTGGAATTAAACAGATTAAATAGAATTGAATTTATTAAGTTTTGTTTATATATAAGATAAAAAATTATTATGAATAAAGTTGCTTGTTTATACATAAGAATGAAAAAATTATTAAATAAAAATACATCTATATCGAGTTAATCAAAATTAGACTAATTTGAATAAGTGTAGATAAAAAATTCAAAGTTCAAAATATTGAATCAAAGTGTCATCTTCCTGTTTCTTTGAGAGGCATCCAACATTCAACCGATTGAACCGACCATTAATTCGGTTTTCATTAATTTGATTTTTATCCAATAAAAATGAGTCTCATTAATTTCAAGAGCATTTAATATATGATCATTTGGGGAATAAACTATTAAATCGTCCTATAAAATGAAGAGTGTATATAAATGGATAAACTCTTAAATATTTTACTAATATACAATATTTATTAGTAATAGGGTAATCGACGCGTAGCTAGCCGTTTGTGTCTGCATGAGCATGAGCCATAGGCCAAATTTATATATATTCAATAATTATTCTTATTTAGTCGTCATACTATGAAATAGAGTTACTCTAATTAATAACTTCTTACAAATAACAATATAAATTTAACTATTTAATTAAAAGTTTTTTAGTAGATCAACTACGAATTTTGTTTAATTTTAAATGATTTGATATTTCATCAATTAATTTTAAATAAACATGTAATAATTTTTTATAAATAATTATAAATATTGACAGTTAAATTATATAAAATTTTAATATAGTATGTATTTTTAATAATAATAATAATAATAAGGCTAAATGCCTAGAATATAATATTAATATTATATGTAAATATTTAAATGATTTGATCTTTAACTAAAGAATTTATCTTAAATAATTAATAAATTTTAGTTAAAAATAAATTATTTAAAAAAATTTAAATTTAAATTCTAACTGAAATAATATTTTATCATACTTTACTTATTTTCAAGCCGAGATCCTAATTCCAAACATATCAAATGGTTAAAACAAAATAAAAATACATAATAAATGATTAAAACAAAATAAAAATGACTTGATATTTCGTATAATGAGTACACTATATAGTATAATGAGTACACTATATAGTTCGGAATTCCTTCCTACTATGGCATCCCACCAACTCTTAATTGTGTAGAACATGCATGTCGAATAGTTCCTCTCCAGTATAAAAAAATGAAGAAAAGGTGGTTACGACTAAGGCAGCACCGACACAACACACATTATGAGATTTAAAGTGATATTATTAAATAAGATTTTAATAAATAAATTATTAATATTTTATTTAATAACTATAGAAGTTTTTTTAATAAAATTAATGATATTTTTAAATTTATTTTTTGTATATTTTTCAAAAAATAAAATAAGACATTTCAACGATTCTACGACAACATCATAAACTCATGTAAAAATTTTATATTTTAGTTGAAGAAGAAAATAGTGTGTACAAGTTGTACCACTCCAGTAATTCATGTTACCAATATGTTTTCTACTTGTCTCATAATTTCTCAATTTATAATTAATATCTCTCATACGATCAAAGTGCTCACTTTGTCTCGTGATTTTTTAATTTATAATTAATTTTCTCTCATCTCTACTACCTTTATCAACCAAGTATTAAATAATTTATAATAAAAAACAAAATATTTTATTTAATTTATATAAAATTTTATCGATTTTAATTTTAAGAATATTAAAATATAATATATTTTTCTTAAATAAAAAGATATTAGAGACCTCTTTATTAAATAAAAATTTGTGTTTGTTTAAGGAGATGTAAATTGGTTGCTTGACATATTTGGGGCGGGTTCTAGGGTCCTTATAAATATTTACTTGGTAGTTTATGGTTATGTATCCAACATTTATGATCCATCTCTCTCAAAATGACTTTTTTTATAATTGCCTATTTTATACGATTTATAAAAAATAATAACTGAATGAGATCAAATTATAATTTTATTAATTTATTTTTATTATATATACTATTTTTACTTTTACTCTTATATAATTAAATGAAAAGATTAAAAGATCATTCACTTCTCTCTTTTAAGAATTGAAGGATAAATATAAAAAACGAAAATTGTATATTGTTGACACGTTTGATTAGAAAACTACTTTTTTTTAATTCTTGTGCATTGTTGAAAAAAATTTATATTTAAGGACATATATATTTTAATTTTTATAAATTCTTTTTTTAAATAACTTTCTATATATATTTTGTTGATCTTATTATTAAAGGAGAACAATGTTTTATGATTGATTGTTCATGACTTAAATATATTAGAGAATTTCTCTTTTTATAATTGTTTATAATTTAAATATATATTTTAGATTTATTTTTTTAAATATAAATGTTAGAAAAACAAAATCGTAAAAATGATGCAAAAATAATAAATTGCAAAAATCTTTTATGGAAATCATTTTTAAAACACAAAAAAAAAAATACAAAAGAATGTCATAGTATATAATTTTCACTAAAAACTATAAATTTTGTGTGATTAAAAGAAATAATATTTATTTTTTTTTAGATTAAGTTTATTCATCTCCGGCTGTTTATCTTTTCTTTTTAATAAATAATAATTTAAAAAAAAAATAGAATAAAAAATATAAAATATAAGCTTTCATTACGTATGAGCATTCACATTGCATTAACAGTGAGTGTCCAAAAATGAAATAAATAACGAACCGACAACTTTGTGTTTCACATCGAACTGTCAACTCTAAGGCTGTTATATACCAGGAAAATTTACAAAGCATTGGATTGGATGATATAGAACCTTCATCACCTCAAACGTAAATGCAAAATAAATCATCAATCAATTATCACTCTCTTCTTATATTTTTTAAAATTTAATAAAAAATTCTTAATTATATTTTAATCCAACTAATTAGTCTATTTATAGATTTTTCATTTTAACGTCTATAAATTTTCTGTATTTAATAGATTTAATAGTTTAGAAATCAAATTAAAAAAAAAGTATCATTTTAGTGCAAATTATTAATTGTATTAAATAAGAAAATTTTGCGCCAAGATTCAAGTATTGATTTGACTAAATAATTGAAATTATTTTGAAAAAAATTGAAAAAGGAGAATTTTTTATTAGAAAATATTACTAAATGCTGTATTAGTTAAGAATCTAAATATAGAAAAGGAAAAAAAAATAAAGTTGAGTAATTCAAATTTTATGATTGTAAAAAATAAAACTTTTTACTAACACTTGTTAACATAATTTATTTTTATCAATCAAAGTAATTTTAATGATAAATTTGATAATTTTTTCCATGAAATTTAAACTTGATATCTTTTAAAGTAACAAAATTAACTTTTACCAATGAACTAGTATTTTAATTATAATTAAAATAATTCACTTTTTATTTTTAAAAAGAAAGAACTAGCAAAACTTAGAAAGGTTCTTATTAGGGATAAAATTGAAAAAATAAAATTAATATTTAAAAATTTAAAAATAATTGTTTAAACAGTTTTCCTTTTTTATAAATACAACTGTTGTATTAAAACGGAAGGAATATAAAGAACCTATCTTCCGTAATTTTCATCTTGGTATAAATGTCAGTCGCATACACATTTATTTTCGTTTTTTTGCTTACTTACAAGTTACAACGAATTCACAACCGAGTTAATGGTCCCAAAAACATATTACTTCTCATAAGTGAAAATTGATAGACAAAAATAGATTTATATGAAATACATTTACTTTTATTGGTTAATTTTTTTTTATATATCAGTGTGGGAGAAAAAAAAATTATACTCCTTTGTCTTTTCTTATAAAACTCTTTTTTCATTTTTTTATCATTAATATACAATCTTTCACAAAATACAACATGTGTGAGTTATTTCTTTAAAAAATACTCCTAATTAATTTATTAACTGTATATTCTTTCTCTTGTGATTTCGATAATTATAAGAATAAATATGTAAAAGTAACATTTTTGTTTAAAAATTTTATTAATACAATCACAATTTTTAATGTACGTAAAATATGTTTGAGCATCTTATAATAAGAGAGAAAGAATATATCCATTTCTTAGGCCTCATATCATTGTCGCCAACTCAAAAAAATGAAGTAACCAAAAGAAAACTTAGTAAAGCCTCTTCTAGTGCTTGATTATATTTTAATAAGAGAAATAATGCAGGTACATGTAAGTATTGTGAGAAAGTGTATGCAGCCTCAATATGTTTTTTCGTAAAATAAAAAATAAGTTATTATTTATGTATAATCCGCCAACTCAACCCAATCCAACCCAACCCGTTCTTGATCGGATTAGTTCAACTCGGGTAAATAAAAAAAAATATGGGTTTAGAACTTAACTCAACCCAAAGATAATCGATCGGGTCCAGAATCGGATTTTGTCAAAACCAACACAACTTGCGTACACTCTATCCACGACCATACACCTTGTGAGTAGGAAAAAAAAATGATGTGATAAATGTAATATATTAGTGATATGATAGAAAAAGAGAGATAGACAAAAATTGAGATGTCCAATAACTATTGAAAAATAAATGGTATTCAAATATCAATATTGATAAAAAATTAAGAAGTTTTTTCTTCCATCTTTTCTATGTTCTCAAATACTCATCCGTATAAAAAATGTCTTTAGATTTAGATTAATCAATTCAAACAAAAAATTAAAGACTATTGAGAAAACATTATGAGATAATGACCAAAGAAGTTCACAAAAAATACTATAAATAACTTGCATGGTTGCAGCACTATATACCACAACAATGGCAGTAATCCTGGCGAATTACTATCATTGAGAAAGACTACCATATTTTCTAATAAAGTTCTATTTCTTTGTCCTTAAGAACAAAAGCAAATATTGATATCATATATTATAGTATTAGTTAATTCATTTTCCAACAAAAAACAATGAGTGTGTTTGGTATTGGAGAAATCCTTGTAGCACTTCTTATTTTCATTGTAATCCATTATTGGAGACTCAACAGAATCACACCTATCACAAATTGGCCCATTTTTGGAATGCTGCCAAGTATCTCATTAAACATTTCAAATTTTCATGAATATTCAAACTCAATTTTGAAACAAAATGGAGGAACTATCATTTTTGAAGGACCATGGTTAACAAACATGAAAATTGTTTTCACTAGCAATGCAATGAATGTGCAACACATAACAAGCACGAAATTCGAAAACTATGGTAAAGGAGACGATTTCAAGGAGATTTTTGAAGTACTTGGAGATGGAATTTTCAGGTCTGATTCCCACAAATGGAAGTACAATAGAACACTTCTTCATTCAGTCTTCAAGCAGGTAAGTTTCCAGACATTTATTCACAAAACTTTTGAGGCAAAAGTTGATAGTTGTCTCCTTGTGTTTCTTGATCATGCTTGTAAAAAAGGGTTGCAAGTGGATTTACAAGATGTTTTACAAAGGTTAACTTTTGACAACATATGTTCTATAGTTTTAGGATTTGATCCTATTTGTCTTTCTATTGATCTCCCTGAAATTGCAAGTGAGAAAGCATTTAATCAATTAGAGGACATATTGTTAACTCGACATATCAAGCCAAGATTCTTGTGGAAACTTCAGAAATGGCTTCAAATTGGTGATGAGAAAAAGTTTGTAGAGAATCAGAAAATCATTGATCACATGGTAGATACACAAATCAAATGCATCAGGTCTCGGCAAAGTGGTAAGAACTTCAACTTATAATTTCAAATGATAGAGATCAAAATCTTCCAAGATAATTATAAAACAGTAATTAGTCTCCTTTTAATTAAGGTTAAAATATAATTTTAGTCTTGTAATTATAATATTTTTTATTTTAATCTTCGTAAATTTTTTTATTTAATCTATGTAAATTTAAAAATTATTGTTTTTAGTGTATGTCACTAATTTATTTGGTCACCTGACCTGATTTTATTTGGTCACATATTTCGTTAAGGACTAAAAATAATAGTTTTTAAAATGGCAAAAATTGAATTTAAATAAAATAACTTACAAGAATTAAAACAAAAAAATACTATAATTATAGGAAACAAAATTATACTTAAACTGTGTTTATTAATGATAATATATCTCATCTCACATTTTCTAATAAACAAAATAAAATGTTGTATGCAAAAATCCCGTCCAAGATAAAAATGTAGAAATTTTTTACCCATATCGGGACCACAACATATATTTTTGTTACTTTTGATACTCTTTTTTTTCTTTTTATATAATACTTTTCATTATTTATTATCTCATTGTATCTATTTTTCTCTCTTAAAAAGAATAATTAAGAATATATTTTGATAAAAGAATTTTTTTAGATGATATAATTTTTTAAAGGAATTCAAATCCTTCAATATAAATTACTAGTTTGGATGTTAAATTTAGAGAATTTTCAAAATAAAGGGATTTCACCGGATATTTTGTCCGAGTTATATTTAAAATTTAAGATTTTAAACTCCCTCATAACTTTTTAAAATATAAATCATACAATTGTCCTTATAATATTTCAAATTTATAATTTTGATCCTATATGTTTCAAAATTTGCATATTAGTATATATATTTTTTTGTTTGCAAATTGGTATCTAAAACTCACAAATTTTGCCAATTGGTCGCTAAAGATTTGCAAAATAGTCCCTCAATTTTTCTAAAATTTTAGTTTTTTCCCAAAATTATTTTTAATTTTCGCCCCAAAAATTTTGAAATTTATAAAAATAGCTCAATTTTGAAAGAACAATTTCTTTATCCAAACAACAAAATTTAGAAATGAAATAAATTCAATTGAAGCATTTGAAATGTCTAAAATTCTAATTTCCTTAGAATTTTCAATTATCCCATCCAAACAGATTCTAATAAAAGATTTTTTTGAGGAAATGCAATTTTTTAATAGAACTCAAATCCTTAAATACAAAATACCTTATTTGGATAATAAATTTGGACAAATTTAAAAATGGAAGAATTTCATGAGACATTTTGTCAAAGTTAAATTTAAAGAATTTTAAATACCAAAACTTATTCGAATAAAATGGGGTTATTTTTTACTTAATTTCAAAAAAGATTTTCCTTAAAATTCAAAATCAAACAAATAGCTTTCATAATTCTTATTTTTGTTTTATAATTAACATGTCACCATTAGTAGAGATAAGTACCACTCCACCAACCACCAACCACCATCTTCGACCATCACCGCAACCATAACCAACCACCCACTTTTGGCTCCACCACCACTACTTGTCAGCGCCAACACCACTGCTCCTCCACCTCTAACAACTGTCACTGCAACCTCTGACCACCACCACTAACGATCACCATCTATGAGCATTGCCACCACCACGACTATCGACCTCCAACCACCATCACATAACACTCACCTCTAACCACCGTTGGCCACCTCTATCATCACCACCCACCCACCATCTTTGGTCAACGCCAACACCACCAACTAACCACTAATGACAACCACCACAATCACCACCAACCACCCACCTCTGACAACTACCAACCACCATCTTCAACACCTACCACCACCACCATCACCACCTACCACCCACCACCACTGATCACTCACCTACAACCACCATTTCCCCTCATTGGCACCAACATTGTCCACCGCTATAGTCATTGTCAATCATCCAACCACCACCTTCAACTATTAACTTTTTCTTTTGACCGCTACAGTCACCTCTAACGAGCGATCACTACTACATACGATAGTCATCTTTTATAAATACCACTTTAAACCACTATTACTAAAATTATTATAATTAAATCAATTATAATTTTATAGTATTTGAATTATTTTAAAATAAGTAAAGTTTAATGTAATTTTTATCTTTTCATTTTATATTATTTGTGTGTGTCAATATATTTGGAGAATTCATCATGAGACACTGTAAAGAAAGTGATTTAGTTCAAATTAAATAAATGTTGAAACTCAACTAAAAATTAAAATTCAGAATAGAAAATTAAAATAATTCAAAACTGAAATAGTTTAGGTTTTTGAAAATTTTAGAACGGAGAATGTGAATTTCAAATTTTCTCATTACTTTATAATAAATGAATCATGAAATGGTCTTTTCAATATTTGTAAAGTGGTCCCTAAAAACTTATAAAATGGTCCTCAACTTTTCCAAAATTTCAATTTTGACCAAAATTTAATTTTGATTTTAGTCCCAAAATTTTTGATTTGAAATTTATAAAAGTAGCCTAACATTAAATAAGCAATTGTTCAATTCAAACAAAAAATTTATAAATGATTTGCATTACCGTCTTTAAATTAATGATAATTTTTTTCTTCCCCATTTTTTTAATAAAACAAAATACAATGTTGTATGCAGAAATCAAATCCAAGATCAATATGCAAGACAAATTACAACAATTTGATTTGCTAACTACCATTATGAATACTGAAGTAGAAAAAAAGGAACAACCAAATTCAATAGATGACAAATTTCTAAGAGACACAGCAATTAATCTACTTGCAGCTGGAAGAGACACTATAAGTTCTAGCCTTGCATGGTTTTTTTGGCTAATGGCAACACACCCTTTTGTTGAAGCTAAGATTCTTGAAGAGATCAAAGAAAATTTACCATCAAAAGAAAGTAATTGGAAAGAATTAGGAAAGGAAGGGCTTAGTAAATTGGTTTATCTACATGGAGCTTTATGTGAAACCTTAAGGCTTTATCCACCAATTCCTTTTGAACACAAATGTGCAATGAAATTTGATGTGCTTCCTAGTGGACATAAGATTAAGTCAAATACAATGATAGTGTACTCTCTATACTCAATGGGAAGGGTGGAGGAAATTTGGGGAGAAGATTGCTTGGAATTTAAGCCAGAGAGGTGGATTTCTAATAAAGGAGGGATAATTCATGTACCTTCTTACAAGTTCATTGCTTTCAATGCTGGACCAAGGAGTTGTTTGGGTAAGGATATAAGCTTCACTGAAATGAAAATGG
Organism: Cicer arietinum; assembly: GCF_000331145.2. Lineage (NCBI taxonomy): Eukaryota > Viridiplantae > Streptophyta > Magnoliopsida > Fabales > Fabaceae > Cicer > Cicer arietinum. The sequence continues at coordinate 20,591,940 of NC_021162.2, read as the reverse complement.
TTGTTGTTGCTATATTGTTGAATTATCATATTCAATTGGTGGAAGAACATCCCATAGTCCCAAGCCTTTCTGTTATTCTACACATGAAACATGGTTTGAAAATTATGGTGAAAAAAAGAATTGTTTGAAGGGAATATATTTTCAAAACAACTTAAATGTGTTTGAATGCTACATGTAATGTTTATGTAATATTTAAATTTGAATTTGTATGTGTACTACTCTATGTTTGTTCATGTTTATTTCAAATGCAAGAATATTAAAAATATATTATTGGTGTTACTGATTCATCTGGAATGCATTACTTAATTAATATTCATAATTTAGAGTTTATTTGTTCCGTGTTCTTTTAAATTAACAAGTCATCACTAAAGAGTATCACACAAGCAAATTGCACATTACGTCATCACCTAAAGTCTTAAGGACGTTTGATGGATCAGGATAAAAGACATTGTAGACTATAAACTATCATATTATATATGTCTGAATTTAATATTTGATAAATCAATACTATATAATAAACTAATCATGAGTTTTATCCTATTGTCTCTCAAGTTAATAATTTTATCCTAAATATGAATTAGATTTCAAACAAGTAAATCAATTGAAATTAAAATATTTTAAAAAAGATCATTACTGAAAATTGTAAAAATATGAATTTTAATTTTTAAAATAAATATAATTTTTTTAACAGGGTGGTTTGGTGATTTACATATACATGTAATATATATCATATTTTCATTCAACTTGCTAGAATATAAAATATAATGTTTGAATTTCATATCATATGAAAGTGTTTATATGTCCATATCATATGTAGAAAATGTTTTTTGAATATTATTTCAATCATTAATTTTTTTTATAGACTATGCTAAATCTAATTAGCTTAATGAACGCTAATGGGCCTAATTAACAAATATTGTAAAATATGTACAATGCTCTCCCTCAAATTTGTAAATGGACGTCTATCATTCCCAACTTGCAAGAAAGTTGGTTAAATCTTTCCATTGGTAATCCATTTGTTAACACATCTATCAGTTGATGCCCATAAGGAATGTAGGTTGTAGTTGTCGATCCACTATATATCAAACTTCTTTTTGATGAAATATTTGTCTATCTCAATGTATTTTGTCCTGTCATGCTGAATAGACTTTGGGCAATACTTATAATCGATTTTTGTCATAAAACAACTTCATATGGCCTTTACTATTTATCTTCAAAAATTCTAATTCAATTTTCATCCACAATTACTCACAAATTCCTTGTGACATAGCTTTATATTATGCCTCAACCACTACGCTAAAAATGACATTTTATAACGTGTCTTTTACAACGCTTATTAAATACAAGCGCTGTTGTAGAATTTTTTTAAAATAACTGAGGATACAACAACGCTTTTTTGACAAGCGTTGTTGTAGGGTCATATAGGGTCACATAGCGCTTGCACATAATGCTTACAACCCTTTTACTACGCTTTTTGTAAAAGCGCTGTAAATTGAAGCGCTCTCCCATAGCTTTTACAGCACTTTTTGAGCGCTTTAAACACAAGTGCTGTAAAATGTAGCGCTCTCACCTTATGTTACATGGCTTTTAAAACGCTTTTTGTGAAAGCGCTGTAAAATACATGCGCTTTCATATAATTAAATGACCTATTAGAGCGCTTTTTATACAAGCGCTGTAAAAGACTTGCGCTTTAAATAAAAATCATTCACTTTAAATAAATAAAAACAAATTTAATACGTTGTCCTAACCCTACGAACCCTCACAACCACATGAAATTGATTCAATTAATGATGGTTTATATCTTAGAGATGATTATCTTAGAGATGATCATGATGTGGGAATTTGGATTAATTCATCGTTTCGTATCGTTAATGGACAAACAAATGTGAATCCCACCAGGAAAAGAAGAAGGGCATCTTAATGTGTTTAATTGTTTTATATAAGCCATGTAATTTGAACTGAGTTCATGTAATTTTATTGTTTGATCTGCCAGAATTGAGCATTTTAGTATTTAGCTTGAACTGTATTTGATTTTTTGCTTATACTTATTTTCTGCTAATATTTAGCTTGATCTTAGTGTTTTATACTAAGTTCATGTAATTTAAGTGTTTGACCTGCCAGAACTGATTTTCTGCTTATATTGAACTTGAAAAAGCTTTGTTTGAGTACTGATAATTTTTCTTGAACTTTAACTGATCATCCCAATATGATCTGATCATGTAATTTAGCATTGATATATATATATATATAGGTATTTAACTAATTATTTTGAAGAAAATACAAATCCAAATATAGGTATTTTACTAATTATTTGTTTTATACTAAGTTAATAGGTCATTTAAAGCGCTTGTTGAAAAAGCGTTGTAATAGGCTTTTTAAAAATAAAATAAGGAGGTCTTTTAAAGCGCTTGTTGAAAAAACGTTGTAATAGGCTTTTATAAAATAAAATAAGGAGGTCTTTTACAGCGCTCTTTCAAAGAGCGCTATAATAGGCTTTAAAGAAATAAATAAGGAAGTCTTTTATAGCGCTCTTTCAAAGAGCGCTGTAATAGGCTTTTAAAAAATAAGTTAAGGAGTTCTTTTAAGCGCTTTTGTCAATAAGCGCTATAAAAGCCTTTAAAAAAATAAGGAGGTCACAAAGCTTTGTTTTATACTAAGTTAAGAGGTCTTTTAAAGCGCTTGTTGAAAAAGTGTAACACCCCGTTTTTCAAAGCGTGAGTGTACTTTTTTTTTTTTAAAAAGGAATTAAAATAAAACAGGAAAGTAAATAAGGTAACACACGTTTGGATAAATATTTAAGTCGTAATACAACGACAAATAAGTTAACAGAATTTACGAGCAGCGGAAAAATTCTTAATCCATGAATTGAAAATATATACATAACAAAAGTAGTACAGTCTTCCAGTTTAAAAATAAATGCAACCCCAAAAGAAAGACATCAGTTCCCTCTGTGACGACCTAGTCTGATCATTTTACAAAACAACTAAACACCCTGAGTGATCTCCACGCGCCCCGTGAGATCCTCCTAACGTAGCTGCAGTCAAGCGTTCCCATCTCCATTTCCGTCCGTAGGGTACGAACCGGTAGGGTCGTCCTGACTCTCATCTGAGAGCAAAGCCCAGATTTTCACAATAATTGTAAAGGTCACCAACCGAAAATAACAGTTAACACATAACATTTAAGTTTTAAATGCTAAAAATAACTTTTCAACTAAGCATGCACCTTATCAGGATTTTCAATATGCGAAAAGTTCATACAATACTTTGCCAATTAAAAATGAAAGCAAAATGAAGTTCTCAACCCCCTAATGAAAACATAACAAATCAAGACATGGATAAGTTAATGAGTAATTAAACATCTAACTCAAACTGAGGATTTTCACTGAGCCAATCGATTGGGAAATCGATTGGGGTGAAGGATTTTAATGAAAACAGAATCCTGGGCTGAAATCAATCGATTGGGAAATCGATTGAGTGAGCACAGAGCCCCCTGGTTTTAAGCCAATCGATTTCCAAATCGATTTGGTCGAATATGGCTGAGTCCCTGACTTAAGGCCCAATCGATTGGGCAATCGATTTCTTAAAGGATTTTTGAAAACTGATTACGAAATCGATTGGCTAATCGATTTTGTCAATTTGGCCAAGCCCCTGTTTACCCATCCAAGCGATTGGGAAATCGATTTCCCTGTGTATTCTTTCAAAAATTCATAACTAACTCAATCACATTCACACGTAATCTCAAATCCTAACACTTAGCACTGATAACGCAATCGCTACAACATCGTTAGTTTCGAAATAGTATTGCAAGCAAACATGTTATCACCAAATTCCAAAATATAACACTTAACATTTATAACACAATTAATACAACATCATGGGTTTCAAAATGGTATTACAATCCAACATGTTATCACCAAATTCCAAAATATAACACTTAACATTTATAACACAATTAATACAACATCATGGGTTTCAAAATGGTATTACAATCCAACATGTTATCACCAAATTCCAAAACATAACACTTATAACATAATTACTACACATGCCAAATGAACCAAAAATTCACAATTTAACAGGGTGTAGTCTCTCACGGACAAACACCTGTGCAGTCTCTCACGGACAAATACAATTCCCTCAGGAACGTAAGTCGTAAACATACCACCTATCACGGGTCAGTACTGTTTACCGAGGTGCCACCTATCCCGGGTCAGCACAACTTACCAAACGTAAATCGTAAACGTACTGTCTATCACGGACCCGTACCGTTTACCATGGTGCCACCTATCGCGGGTCAGCACGATTTACCAAAACATACATAAGTGGACGAGACATTAAGAGGTTCTCCGTTCTTAATTCTCATCTAACTTAAACCAGGGCGTAGTCTCTCACGGACAAACCCCTGTGCAGTCTCTCACGGACAAACACAATTCCCTCAGGAACGTAAGTCGTAAACGTACCACCTATCACGGGTCAGTACTGTATACCGAGGTGCCACCTATCCCGGGTCAGCACAACTTACCAAACGTAAATCGTAAACGTACTGCCTATCACGGACCCGTACCGTTTACCAAGGTGCCACCCATCCCGGGTCAGCACGATTTACCAAAACACACATAAGTAAACGAGACATTAAGAGATTCCCCGTTCTTAATTCTCATCTAACTTAAACCAGGGCGTAGCCTCTCACGGACAAACCCCTGTGCAGTCTCTCACGGACAAACACAATTCCCTCAGGAACGTAAGTCGTAAACGTACCACCTATCACGGGTCAGTACTGTTTACCGAGGTGCCACCTATCCCGGGTCAGCACAACTTACCAAACGTAAATCGTAAACGTACTGTCTATCACGGACCCGTACCGTTTACCAAGGTGCCACCCATCCCGGGTCAGCACGATTTACCAAAGCACACATAAGTAAACGAGACATTAAGAGATTCCCCGTTCTTAATTCTCATCTAACTTAAACCAGGGCGTAGTCTCTCACGGACAAACCCCTGTGCAGTCTCTCACGGACAAACACAATTCCCTCAGGAACGTAAGTCGTAAACGTACCACCTATCACGGGTCAGTACTGTTTACCGAGGTGCCACCTATCCCGGGTCAGCACAACTTACCAAACGTAAATCGTAAACGTACTGTCTATCACGGACCCGTACCGTTTACCAAGGTGCCACCCATCCCGGGTCAGCACGATTTACCAAAACACACATAAGTAAACGAGACATTAAGAGATTCCCCATTCTTAACGCCCAGTTAACTTAAACGATTTTCAAAACAAAATATTAAGTAACCGAGACATTAAGAGATTCCCCATTCTTAACGTCCAGTTAACTTAAACGATTTTCAAAAACAAATATTAAGTAACCGAGACATTAAGAGATTCCCCATTCTTAACGCCCAGTTAACTTAACAATTTTCAAAACAAAATATTAAGTAACCGAGACATTAAGAGATTCCCCATTCTTAACGCCTAGTTAACTTAAACGATTTTCAAAAACAAATATTAAGTAACCGAGACATTAAGAGATTCCCCATTCTTAACGCCCAGATAACTTAAACGATTTTCAAAAACAAATATTAAGTAACCGAGACATTAAGAGATTCCCCATTCTTAACGCCCAGTTAACTTAAACGATTTTCAAAAAAACAAATATTAAGTAACCGAGACATTAAGAGATTCCCCATTCTTAACGCCCAGTTAACTTAAACGATTTTCAAAAACAAATATTAAGTAACCGAGACATTAAGAGATTCCCCATTCTTAACGCCCAATTAACTTAAACGATTTTCAAAAACAAATATTAAGTAACCGAGACATTAAGAGATTCCCCATTCTCAACGCCCAGTTAACTTAAACGATTTTCAAAAAACAAATATTAAGTAACCGAGACATTAAGAGATTCCCCATTCTCAACGCCCAGTTAACTTAAACGATTTTCAAAAAACAAATATTAAGTAACCGAGACATTAAGAGATTCCCCATTCTTAACGCCCAATTAACTTAAACGATTTTCAAAAACAAATATTAAGTAACCGAGACATTAAGAAATTCCCCTCCTTCCTTTTTCCTTTCTTTGTTTTTCCTTCCTTTCTATTTCCTTCTTTCCTTTATATAACCTTTTCTTTTCCTTTTCCTTCCTTCTAATTTCCTTTCTTTCTATTCTCTATATATATATATATATATATATTAAATATAACTTAACAAATATCTCAAAATATCTAGATATTTGTTAAATTACCATTTCACCCGTAACGCATTAAATTCTCCGTAAAGGATTTACCGCACTTAATTTAAATTTATTTATCGACGAGTAATTCTAAACGGTGTCAAAATAACTTTTTGATCCTATAAACTCCATAGTATTATTAACTTTGGCTAAAAAGCCTCCGAGCCAAAATTCAAAACATATAAAATACATAAAGTGTACTTCAAAATTATGGGTCTTACAAAAAGCGCTGTAATAGGCTTTTAAAAAATAAGTTAAGGAGGTTTTTTACAGCGCTCTTTCAAAGATCGCTGTAATAGGCTTTTAAAAAATAAGTTAAGGAGGTCTTTTACAGCACTATTTCAAAGAGCGCTGTAATAGGCTATTAAAAATTAAGTTAAGAAGATCTTTTACAGCGCTCTTTGAAAGAGCGCTGTAATAGGCTTTTAAAAAATAAGTTAAGGAGGTCTTTTACAACGCTCTTTCAAAGAGTGTTGTAATAGGCTTTTAAAAACTAAGTTATGGAGGTCTTTTACAGCGCTCTTTCAATGACGTGTAATAGGGTTTTATATATAATAGTAAACCGCTTCAGTTTCCTCTTCATTTCGTAAACTCCACTACGCTTCAGAGTCCTCCTCATCTTCATTGTCCTTCTCACTGCGAACCCTACTGTCCATACGAACCATATTGCCAATCATCTCCATTGCGAACCATCTCCGTCTTTGTTACTATCCTTACCAACTCTCATTCAAATACTATCCCTAAACCCTAAACCTTAAAACGCTTCAGTTTCCTCTTTATTACGTAAACTTCATACGCTTGTTTCCTCCTCCTCTTTATTCCTCTTCTCATTGTGAACCCTACAAACAATATTGCCTTGTTACTAACCCTCATTACGTAAACTTCATACGCTTGTTTCCTCTTCATTCTCCTTGTCATTGTGAACCACCTTTGTTTCTGCGAACCCTACTCTCCTACGAACTGTTCGTATTTATGCGATGTAACCCTATTGTTCTTCTGTTTTTTAGGTATTGTATTTATTAGTTTTTTGTTTCACTAAAATGCATGTTGAACTTATACTGCTATCAATGCACAAATATTTATTGACTTATATGTTTTATTTTATAGTGCCCTCGTCAAACTAACAACATCGACTGTGGGTACTATATATTGCGATTCATGAAGGAGATTGTTGATATGAATCAAACTATAATCTCAGAAACGGTACGGTATTTTCATTATTTGATTTTCATATATAAACTATGTATATATTTGATTCTAACTTATTTATGTTCAATTTTTATATCGCATAGTACTTTGACAATTCCAGTCCAACATACTCTGAAAGAGATCTAATTGAAATAAAGGAAGACTGGTGTCAGTATGTGACTGAAATGAAAATTATTTGATTTGCGGGGAAATGGCATGCTGCAAGGGATAGTTATATGAATATATGGTAGTTCTGTTATGTGTAGTTCTGATAGTTATATGTATATGAATAGGGCACATTTGAAAAGTTGTGAATATGTAGTTATATGAATATGTGTATAGTTCTGTGTTGTTGTCAATGTGTGAATATGTATATGAATATGTTGTGAACTGATTGTGTAAATATGTAAAGTTATAAAGTTAAATTATAAAGTTATATAGTTCGGTTGTTGTGTACTGGTTGTATGAGCTGATTGTGAACTGATTCTGGATGAAAATATTTTTGGAAAAAAATTTAATAGACATCGCTGTAATAGGTGCATAATAATGCATCTATTGAATGGACCTTTTACAACGCTTTTTCAAAAAAAGCGTTGTAATAGGTGCATAATAATGCATCTATTGAATGCACCTTTTACAACGCTTTTTCCAAAAAGCGTTGTAAAACGAGTATAACAAGCGCGCAATATATCTAACTATTTTATTGCGCTTTTTTATTTTAAAAAGCGTTGTTGTATCTTTTTACAGTGTTGGATGCTACATCACTTATATTTTTGAAAAAGCGCTGTAAATTGTTAAAAAAAGCGTTGTAAAATAGGTTTTTGGCGTAGTGGACTCTTGATCAAGCCACTACATTTTTAGTTTTTACTCCTCCAAGTAACAAGATCCCCATGCAAAAAAGTACAAAAAATAGAAATATATCTTCTATCAATAACTGAACCGGCATAATCAATATTTTTCTTTATTTTAAAACTGTTTATTACTCGCAATTTGTCTAACCTTGTATGCGAGGTCAGTCATCAGCTAAACTTTTCTTTGATCCAAAAATCTAAAAAACTGCGAAACCAAATCGAAAGGATGTTCGAGAAAGGAGACAAAGGGAAAGACAATTAGTAGTAGAAGAAGAGGATATGGGAGATTTCTTCATAATTGTCGAAATGGCCGATCCACCACGACCTGAATGCACCATCGGAGAGTATGGGAATCGAAATAGAAGCCGTGCTCGCTTGGTTATCCGTAACCCACCAATTACAGTCAACAAGTTTGAAGTGAGCCCCGCTCTATACCGAGAGTTGAAGGAGATTCATTTTTCCAGTAAACGTAACGAAGATGTCAATAGATACCTCACGAACTTCTTTGAATTATGTGAAACAGTGAAAGTGGATGGTTGTTCTGAAGAAGGCAAGATGTTGAGACTATTTTCATTTTCATTGAAAGATGATGCTAAGGAGTGGCTTAATTCCTTTTATGTCAGTAGCACCACCACATGGGATGACCTTGAAGATAAGTTTCAGAACAATACTTTCCCCCAGCTGTGTTTTTTAGAAAGAGGCAAGAGATTTCCAGTTACAAACAGAAAGAAGGAGAATCTCTTTGTGACACTTACAAGAGGTTCAAGAGTTTACTAGCAGGATGCCCCAATCATGCTTATGACGACATTGCTGAGATGCAAATAATCTATAATGGTTTGAGACCTAGCACTAGAATTATGGTGGATGCTACAGCAGGTGGTTCTTTGAATTACAAAACCCATCAGAAACACGAAAAATTATTGAGATCATGGCGCCAAATGAACAAATGATGTTGTATTATAGAGGTGGTGGGTCAACAAGTGGTATATTGGAATTGAATGTCATGGATGTTGGGTTGGCTCCAGGCAGGTCTCTCTCAAAACAGATAGAAGATGTTATCACCTTTGAGATAAAGAAGGGGATGGCAGCTCTAAATATACAATCCCGAGTGGCCCCTACCAAATTATTGAAACACACTGATGAAAATGAGGCTTGTGAAGCATCAGATGAAAATAATACAGAAGAACTAAAAGAGGTGAATTTTGTGGCTAATAACGGGAAACAGAACAATCCCTACTTTAGTACGTACAACCCTGGTTGAAGAAATCATCCAAATTTTTCTTGGAGAGATCAATAGGGTGGATCTCAGGGTCAACAAGGAGCTCAAGCAAGTCAAGCCCCACCTCGAAAAGCTGCTTGGGAGAGTGCTATTGAGAAGTTAGTAACAATCACAAGTTCTTTCATTGAAGAGTCAAGAGCCATCCACAAAAATCACTCTACGTCAATAAAGAATCTAGAGACCCAACTGGGTCAACTTGCTCAACAAATGGCACAAAGTGCGCCTGGAAATTTGCCTAGTAACACAGTTCTGAATCCACGAAAAAATGTCAATGCAGGGACAACAGGGAGTGGCAAGGTAAGTGAACAAGTACCACCTAAATTCAAATAAAGTGGAAGTACTTCAACTTCAACCCACTCGGAGGAAATGGTCACCCCGACATCAGTTGAGGAGCACATCGCTCTTGAAAATGAGGAAGAACATGTGGTACAAAAATAGGAGACACTGCCAAAACCAGAAATCTGACTTCCGTTTCCTCAAAGATTAAAAAGGGAAGAAACTGAAAAACAATTCAGTAAATTTCTTGATGTTTTTAAAAAAATGCAAATTAACATTCCTTTTCCAGAAGCACTAGAACAGATGCCGACATACGCCAAGTTCATGCAGGAGATTCTGTCAAAGAAGAGAAAAATTGGCGGTGAAATAGTGATGTTTATGGAAGAGTGCAGTGTTATTCTACAGAGGAAGCCGCCACCTAAGCTCAAGGATCCTGGAAGCTTCTCGATTCCTTGCACTATTGGTTATAGAACATTTTGGAAATCCCTGTATGATCTTGGGGGTAGTTTGAGTCTTATGCCCCTTTCTATATACAAAAGATTAGGCATTGGAAGAGTCAAAGACACACAACGGGTGTTATAGTTTGTAGATTATTCAATGAAACACCAATATGGGGTGGTGGAAGATGTGTTGGTCAAAGTAGATAAGTTCATTTTTCCAGTGGATTTTGTGGTACTAGACATGGAGGAAGACAATGATACCCCCTTGATCTTGGAGTAAAAAGCGTTGTTGTATCTTTTTACAGTGTTGGATGCTACATCACTTATATTTTTGAAAAAGCGCTGTAAATTGTTAAAAAAAGCGTTGTAAAATAGGTTTTTGGCGTAGTGGACTCTTGATCAAGCCACTACATTTTTAGTTTTTACTCCTCCAAGTAACAAGATCCCCATGCAAAAAAGTACAAAAAATAGAAATATATCTTCTATCAATAACTGAACCGGCATAATCAATATTTTTCTTTATTTTAAAACTGTTTATTACTCGCAATTTGTCTAACCTTGTATGCGAGGTCAGTCATCAGCTAAACTTTTCTTTGATCCAAAAATCTAAAAAACTGCGAAACCAAATCGAAAGGATGTTCGAGAAAGGAGACAAAGGGAAAGACAATTAGTAGTAGAAGAAGAGGATATGGGAGATTTCTTCATAATTGTCGAAATGGCCGATCCACCACGACCTGAATGCACCATCGGAGAGTATGGGAATCGAAATAGAAGCCGTGCTCGCTTGGTTATCCGTAACCCACCAATTACAGTCAACAAGTTTGAAGTGAGCCCCGCTCTATACCGAGAGTTGAAGGAGATTCATTTTTCCAGTAAACGTAACGAAGATGTCAATAGATACCTCACGAACTTCTTTGAATTATGTGAAACAGTGAAAGTGGATGGTTGTTCTGAAGAAGGCAAGATGTTGAGACTATTTTCATTTTCATTGAAAGATGATGCTAAGGAGTGGCTTAATTCCTTTTATGTCAGTAGCACCACCACATGGGATGACCTTGAAGATAAGTTTCAGAACAATACTTTCCCCCAGCTGTGTTTTTTAGAAAGAGGCAAGAGATTTCCAGTTACAAACAGAAAGAAGGAGAATCTCTTTGTGACACTTACAAGAGGTTCAAGAGTTTACTAGCAGGATGCCCCAATCATGCTTATGACGACATTGCTGAGATGCAAATAATCTATAATGGTTTGAGACCTAGCACTAGAATTATGGTGGATGCTACAGCAGGTGGTTCTTTGAATTACAAAACCCATCAGAAACACGAAAAATTATTGAGATCATGGCGCCAAATGAACAAATGATGTTGTATTATAGAGGTGGTGGGTCAACAAGTGGTATATTGGAATTGAATGTCATGGATGTTGGGTTGGCTCCAGGCAGGTCTCTCTCAAAACAGATAGAAGATGTTATCACCTTTGAGATAAAGAAGGGGATGGCAGCTCTAAATATACAATCCCGAGTGGCCCCTACCAAATTATTGAAACACACTGATGAAAATGAGGCTTGTGAAGCATCAGATGAAAATAATACAGAAGAACTAAAAGAGGTGAATTTTGTGGCTAATAACGGGAAACAGAACAATCCCTACTTTAGTACGTACAACCCTGGTTGAAGAAATCATCCAAATTTTTCTTGGAGAGATCAATAGGGTGGATCTCAGGGTCAACAAGGAGCTCAAGCAAGTCAAGCCCCACCTCGAAAAGCTGCTTGGGAGAGTGCTATTGAGAAGTTAGTAACAATCACAAGTTCTTTCATTGAAGAGTCAAGAGCCATCCACAAAAATCACTCTACGTCAATAAAGAATCTAGAGACCCAACTGGGTCAACTTGCTCAACAAATGGCACAAAGTGCGCCTGGAAATTTGCCTAGTAACACAGTTCTGAATCCACGAAAAAATGTCAATGCAGGGACAACAGGGAGTGGCAAGGTAAGTGAACAAGTACCACCTAAATTCAAATAAAGTGGAAGTACTTCAACTTCAACCCACTCGGAGGAAATGGTCACCCCGACATCAGTTGAGGAGCACATCGCTCTTGAAAATGAGGAAGAACATGTGGTACAAAAATAGGAGACACTGCCAAAACCAGAAATCTGACTTCCGTTTCCTCAAAGATTAAAAAGGGAAGAAACTGAAAAACAATTCAGTAAATTTCTTGATGTTTTTAAAAAAATGCAAATTAACATTCCTTTTCCAGAAGCACTAGAACAGATGCCGACATACGCCAAGTTCATGCAGGAGATTCTGTCAAAGAAGAGAAAAATTGGCGGTGAAATAGTGATGTTTATGGAAGAGTGCAGTGTTATTCTACAGAGGAAGCCGCCACCTAAGCTCAAGGATCCTGGAAGCTTCTCGATTCCTTGCACTATTGGTTATAGAACATTTTGGAAATCCCTGTATGATCTTGGGGGTAGTTTGAGTCTTATGCCCCTTTCTATATACAAAAGATTAGGCATTGGAAGAGTCAAAGACACACAACGGGTGTTATAGTTTGTAGATTATTCAATGAAACACCAATATGGGGTGGTGGAAGATGTGTTGGTCAAAGTAGATAAGTTCATTTTTCCAGTGGATTTTGTGGTACTAGACATGGAGGAAGACAATGATACCCCCTTGATCTTGGAGAGACCATTCTTAGCAACAAGGAGAGCTATGATTGATGTGGCGGATGACACCTTAATATTTAAGGTAAATGAGGAAACAGTTACATTCAATATTCTAAAATCCATAGAGTATTCAAACAAAGGAGAAGGGTGCAACTGAATTGAGATTTTCAATTCGATAGTCGATGAAGAAGTTGAACCTCAAGGACCCACTGCCGTTAGAAAAAATGTTATGCCTACCCCAAGATGTTGTTAAAGATGGTGAAGATCCAAGAGTAAAAGATGTTTTATTCATGTTAGAAGCATCATCATCCCACTCTTCCCCACTTCCATACTACATGGGAGGAGTTGAAAGGGAATGAAGACGAATATATAGAGAAAAAGAAAGAGACGCCACTAGATCAACTCAAGCAATTTCCACATCACTTGAAATATCTACCCCTTGGTGAGAAAGATGATGTGTTCTTTGTGTCATACAATACACCTTAACAATGGTTGAGGCGTCAAGGTAATGAATTTAAAGAAGCGTTTCGTGGGAGGCAACCCATAGGTAGAGGTAACTTTTATTTTTGCAATATTTTGTTTTTTTATTTGAATTTGTTTCTTTTTAATTGTGTGTAAATGTGCACTACGATGAAGATTTTTTAACAACTTGAAGCTAGTCTTAAACTATTTATTTCAGATTTTGAAATTTAAACTTTATTTCTTTGCTTATATCATTGCTCAATTCGATAAGTTTCACTAATGCATGCATTGTTGATTACTCTTTGGTTATCGAAGTCTCGCTTGTCATTTTTTTTTTAAAAAAGCTAAATGAATTTTGTAGTGGCATGTTTGGCATCACTTAGATAGTTCATACTATTTTTTATTCCTAGCTATGAGCTTTTGAGCCTAAACACATTAATTTTTTTTGTGTGATTATCTAGACATGTGTTATTCCTTCAGAACTTGCACTACTTATAACTTTCATCACTTGTAATTTATGCATACACTAAGACAATTTTATTTTGTCGTTTGAGCCTTTCTAACTATCCTATGCAAATTTTATCCTTTGGTAGCCACTTTGAGCCTTGCCCTTTTATTTCGGTTAGCAGCCACATTACAAGCCAAAAATCTGACTTTAATTAAATCACCTTACTTGGAGTTAGGTAGAAAAAAAAAATTATCGTCTTGGTAAAATTCTAAGTTTGGGGTTGCTCATGGGATATCAACCTTTTAAGTTTAGGGTGGTGATTCTCACAAAAAGAAAAAAAATCAAGAAAGACAAAAAAAATCAATTTTGTACTTTGATAAATAATATTTGTTTTGGTTCTTTTGTCAATGTTTTGAGAATCTCCACAATGAAAAGGTGAAGAAAAATAAAAAGTGGTAGAATATTTTAAAAATGTATGCCTAACTCCAAGTAGTAAAGCCTATTATCCCAAAATGTTCTACTCTTACCTAAGACCCATTACAACCCGAAAGTCCTCCAAATGTGTATGTGTTTGCTTCATTGTGATTGCTAACTATAATTTTTTCAAGCTTATGGTAGCGTGATGCATGTTCTAGGATTTGAGTGATAAATTCATAACCCTTGCTAAACACTTGTAAGAAACTTTGGTGAGATTGTGTGAAGAGAGAGTTGAACTAGATGAATGAATGCTAAAGTATACAAATTGTGTTGTTTTTTTATAAGCAACCATGGAGCATGATGAATGTTTTGTAGTAGATGGAACTTTGAGAATTGAGTTTGATTTGATTTGAGATATTTTGATATATTTGATATTTGATATATTTTGTTAATTGATATATTTTGTTAATTTTATTTCTTTGATTTAATTGATATATTTTGTTAATTTTATTTCTTTGATTTAATTGATATATTTTGTTAATTGATATATTTCTTTGATTTGATGAACTTTGATTTAATGAATGCTTATTTCATTGATTTAATGAGTTTATTGAATTATTTTTCTCATCTATGTGCTTAATGCTTTCTATTGCTTGATCAATATTAAAATGTTCTACGATTTGTATTTTGAAACGGAAGTGGACTTTATGAATGTTTGAGATGAGAAATTCATGAATTTGTAGTCTAGGGATAGATATAGGTCATGAAACCAATTAAATTAGTTGTAGATGCAATAGTTTAAAAAGATAATTCATGTACAGTAATGCTTAATTCTAATCTTAAATTCACTAAGGAGTTAGGGATTACTAGTGAATTAACGGTTCTGTCAATAAGACATTAGAGCAAGAATAATAAAGAGAATTCGGTAATAATTCAATAACTATGATCAAATTAGATACCAAGGTCTGATTCGAAGTGAAACTCATCCCTGACATTTTTCTTATCATAAAGGATCAATTTTATTACTATTGTTAATTTCAAATATTATTTCAATCAATTCGGAAACTTTTTGTTTAATTTTAGTAATTAAATATAATTCGATAGTAAAACGCAATCCTTGAGTTCGACACTCGGTACTACCGTTTTATTATTACTTGCAACGATTTAGTACACTTGCTAAAACGCTATCAATCCTATTGAAATTCAATTTAAGAAATTAGAGTATTAATATAATCAAATAAGCATAAATAGAAGCATGAAGCAAAATTGACAATGTAACCTAAATCTCAAGGAGTTGATGAAACTGTGAACTCGTGGATTAATCTTATAAAATTAGTCTTCCATGAAATTAAAATAAAAAATGTTTATTTCTTTTATCAATCTGAATCCGAAAATTTCATGCCGCAGAAAGGAAAGAAAACTCTCAATATATAGTACTCGATTTTGGGCCTTAAAAACAAGTGGCACACTATTTAAAATTATTACAAAAGTCCAGATTACGAAATCTGCAATTTAGGCCCAGTAAAGTTCGGCATTGCGCTTTTATTCCAACACAAAAATTGTAGCTCTGATTTTTAGCTTTCCAACGCCTGCTCGTATGCGCCAATCCGTTATCCAGAGCTCAAGTTATGGCCTATAGGGCGAGCAAGGTTCAAAATGCAAATAATAAAATTATAATTCAATTTCGACACAAAGATTAGAAACAAACTGTAAGACCTGTAATTTTAAATTATACTTTATGTATTTTAGTGGATTGTGGTATTGAACTCAGGGGCTTTTTAGCCAAGTTATTAATATTTTGGAGTTTATATGATCAAAAAGATATTTTGATGTCCGATTAGAATTACTCGTCGATAAATAAATTAAATTAACTACGGCGAATCTTTTACGAAGAATTTTATGCGTTACGGGTGAAATGGTAATTTTAATGAATATGAAGATATTTGTTAAGTTAAAATCAAGATATATATATATATATATATATATATATATATACATTTATGTATATATGTTTGTTTGGAGAGAATAGAAAGAAAGCAAATTAGAAGGAAGGAAAAGGAAAAGAAAAGGTTATATAAAGGAAAGAAGGAAAAAGGAAGAAAGGAAAAACAAAGGAAAGAAAACCAGAATTTTCCATCTTCCTCTCCCTCCCTGCGCGAGAACCCATTCTCCCTCCTTCCTTCATTTTCGTTTTTCTTCGCTTCCTTTCTTCAAGATTAGAAATCCAAGGTTGGGTGGGTGATAGAACAAGGATTTCTTAACTCCACTCTTCCTCTTTTATTCGAAAACGAAGAAAAACGGTATTAGGGATTCAAACACAAACCTCTCTGTTTCATCTAGATCTAAGCTTTGTTTCGCGAAGAGTTAGAAGGGAAAGTTGCTCACTACCACGCTACGGTGCTAGGGGACCAACTTGGAGGCGACGTTGCGAGCGGAGATTTTTACCGGATTCACTAGTGGTACCGGAAACGCACGTTAAAGCTAACGTTAAGGTAAGGGCTCCTTCCAAACTTTCAGTTTGCATCTAGGACCTTATCTATGGTTGTATGGAAACGAGTTTTGTTAGGGTTGGAGTCTTGTTTTGGGAAAAATGAATTTACCTCACGTATGTAAGATTTTGAATAAATGAAATTTATTATGTTGATGTGTGTTCATCGTACTTGGCGTGTGCATACTTGATATTTGTTGATTGATGTATTTTGGTGTGAATTATGGATTGAATGTGAGAATTTGTTTGAGTTTGTTTTGTGTGGAATTTGAAAACCATTAAGTTAAATGAGTATTAAGAATGGGGAATCTCTTAATGTCTTGTTTACTTAATGTGCGTATGTTTTGAAAATTGTTTAGTCTTGGTTACTTAATGTTTGTTTTGGAAAATCGTTTAAGTTAACTGGGCATTAAGAATGGGGAATCTCTTAATGTCTCGGTTACTGAATGTTTGTTTTTGAAAATCGTTTCAGTAAATGAGTATTAAGAATGGGGAATCTCTTAATGCCTTGTTACTGGATGTTTTGTTTGAAAATCGTTTAAGTTAACTGGGCGTTAAGAATGGGGAATCTCTTAATGTCTTGGTTACTTAATATTTGTTTTGAAAATCGTTAGTTAAATAAGTATTAAGAATGGGGAATCTCTTAATGACTTATTTACTTAATGTTTGTTTTGAAAATCGTTTAAGTTAAATGAGAATTAAGAATGGGGAATCTCTTAATGTCTCGTTTACTTATGTGTGTTTTGGTAAATCGTGTTGACCCGCGATAGGTGGCACCTTGGTAAACGGTACGGGCCCGTGATAGGCAGTACGTTTACGATTTACGTTTGGTAAGTTGTGCTGACCCGGGATAGGTGGCACCTCGGTAAACAGTACGGACCCGTGATAGGTAGTACGTTTACGACTTACGTTCCTGAGGGAATTGTGTTTGGTAAGTTGTGCTGACCCGGGATAGGTGGCACCTCGGTAAACAGTACGGACCCGTGATAGGTAGTACGTTTACGACTTACGTTCCTGAGGGAATTGTGTTTGGTAAGTTGTGCAGACCCGGGATAGGTGGCACCTCGGTAAACAGTACGGACCCGTGATAGGTAGTACGTTTACGACTTACGTTCCTGAGGGAATTGTGTTTGGTAAGTTGTGCAGACCCGGGATAGGTGGCACCTCGGTAAACAGTACGGACCCGTGATAGGTAGTACGTTTACGACTTACGTTCCTGAGGGAATTGTGTTTGGTAAGTTGTGCAGACCCGGGATAGGTGGCACCTCGGTAAACAGTACGGACCCGTGATAGGTAGTACGTTTACGACTTACGTTCCTGAGGGAATTGTGTTTGGTAAGTTGTGCAGACCCGGGATAGGTGGCACCTCGGTAAACAGTACGGACCCGTGATAGGTAGTACGTTTACGACTTACGTTCCTGAGGGAATTGTGTTTGGTAAGTTGTGCAGACCCGGGATAGGTGGCACCTCGGTAAACAGTACGGACCCGTGATAGGTAGTACGTTTACGACTTACGTTCCTGAGGGAATTGTGTTTGGTAAGTTGTGCAGACCCGGGATAGGTGGCACCTCGGTAAACAGTACGGACCCGTGATAGGTAGTACGTTTACGACTTACGTTCCTGAGGGAATTGTGTTTGGTAAGTTGTGCAGACCCGGGATAGGTGGCACCTCGGTAAACAGTACGGACCCGTGATAGGTAGTACGTTTACGACTTACGTTCCTGAGGGAATTGTGTTTGGTAAGTTGTGCAGACCCGGGATAGGTGGCACCTCGGTAAACA
Source organism: Cicer arietinum (assembly GCF_000331145.2). Lineage (NCBI taxonomy): Eukaryota > Viridiplantae > Streptophyta > Magnoliopsida > Fabales > Fabaceae > Cicer > Cicer arietinum. The sequence goes on along the minus strand of NC_021162.2, from coordinate 20,573,418 downwards.
GTACGGACCCGTGATAGGTAGTACGTTTACGACTTACGTTCCTGAGGGAATTGTGTTTGGTAAGTTGTGCAGACCCGGGATAGGTGGCACCTCGGTAAACAGTACGGACCCGTGATAGGTAGTACGTTTACGACTTACGTTCCTGAGGGAATTGTGTTTGGTAAGTTGTGCAGACCCGGGATAGGTGGCACCTCGGTAAACAGTACGGACCCGTGATAGGTAGTACGTTTACGACTTACGTTCCTGAGGGAATTGTGTTTGGTAAGTTGTGCAGACCCGGGATAGGTGGCACCTCGGTAAACAGTACGGACCCGTGATAGGTATAAAAAAAAAAATATATACCCTCGCTTTGAAAAACGGGGTGTTACATTGTGGTATCAGAGCTTTGGTTTGGTTTTCTTTGGGGGCTGTGGAACCTTGGTTATAGATTGCAGGTCAACCTATAGGTTGAGAGTTGTTATCTGATCATGTGTCGGTTTAGGTGGTTTGAGTTGTCAAGTTCATAATTATTATTATGTGCGGTTGTGGTCGGAAGTTATTCTTAGAATTATTGAAGTAGTGTTAAGACTCTACTTGATGATGGTTTTATAGGAAAACCATGCTGCCAAGGAGGAATGACGTTCCGAGAGCCAATGCCAATAGGGATGATCGAATGGTGGAGGCTATGAATAACATGGCTGCTTCTGTTGCTGCACAGACTGCTACCCAGACTCAACGTGATCTCGAAAAAGAGTCAAGAGGATTAAAGGACTTTCGTCGTTACAATCCTCCCAAGTTTGAGGGGGCTGAGGATTCAGAGAAAGCGGATCAATGGATCCAAGAAGTGGAGAAGATCTTCGAAATGATTAACTGTCAGGCGAGAGTGAGGGTCAACTATGCCACTTATATGCTACTATGAGATGCTGAGTACTAGTGGAGGAGTACAAGGTTGTTGATGAGATCAGCTCACGAGGAGGTGAACTGGGAATCTTTCAAAAGGAATTTTTTCGACAAATACTTCCCGATGAGTACCAGGACTAAACTGGGTGATGATTTCCTGAAACTATATCAGGGGAACATGACCGTGGGCGAATATGCTGCTAAGTTTGATTCACTATCAAGGCATTTCAGATTTTTCCGTGAAGAGATTGACGAGCCATTCTTGTGTCATTGTTTCCAAGACGGACTTCTTACCCTTGGGAATTCAACGTTTCCAATTTCTTGTGGAAAAATGTAGAGAAGTTGAGGATATGAAGAATAAGAGAGCTAGTCGAGGAGGGAATTTTAACTCAGGAGGACCTAGTCGGGTGAAGTATCAGAACAAGGGAAAACAAGTTGCCAAACATTATAATCGACCATGTGATAACAACGGGGGACTGAATAACCCAGGGAACCAAGACTTTGGGAGACAAGTGGGACAAGGTATACGATGTTTCCGATGTGGAGAAGAGGGACATTATGCTTATGCTTGTACCTTTAATAGTACTACTTGCTACAATTGCCATAAACCAGGGCACTTTGCAAAGAATTGCAAGGCTCCGAAGGTGGAACCAATGGTGAATGTAGCTAGGATTACTCTTCCTAGTGCTAGAGGACAGGTTTATTGCGTCAGCGCTGAAGTTGAAAATTTATCTAGCAATCTGATTCTATATGATTGTGCGATTACAGGTAACCCCCTAACTACACTTTCTGATTCGGGGGCAACCCATTCCTTCATTGCTATGGATTGTGTAAATCGTTTGAAGTTGTCTGTGTCTGCTTTACTGCTAAGACTTTGACAGTAAATTATGCATGTTTACATTGTCAAATAACTATTCAGAATAGGGACTTCTCGATTAAT
>NC_021162.2:20565998-20568148 GCF_000331145.2 Cicer arietinum | reverse complement strand
ACTGTTGTATTCGAATACAAACATGCTGTTTTTGCTGCTGAATGCTGAAACAGCCTTGTATTCGAATACAAAGATGCTGTATTCGAATACAACAATGCTGTTTTGTTAAAAACTTCATTTTTCAACCTTGTTTATGAATGTTTGGCATATGGAAACCCTTTTAAGGTGCATGCTAAGTTGAAAGATTATTTTGTGCATCTAAAAGCTTAAATGTTATGTGTTAACTGTTAATTTCGGTTGGTGACCCTTTACAACTATTGTGGAAATCTAGGCTTTGCCCTCAGAGGAGAGCCAGGATGATCCTACCGGTTTGTACCCTACGGATGGGAATGTAGATGGGAATGTTTGATTGGAGCTACGCTAGGAGGATCCCACGGGGCGCGTGGAGATCACTCAGGGTGTTTAGTTGTTTTGTAAAATGATCAGACTAGGTTAACACAGAGGGAACGGATGTCTTTCTTTTGGGTTGCGTTTATTTTTAAACTAGAAGACTGTACTACTTTTGTTATGTAAATATTTTGAATTCATGGATTGAGAACTTTTTCCGCTGCTTGAAAATTATAATGACTTAATTACTTATCCAAAGGTGTTACCTTATTTATTTCTCTGTTTTATTTTAATTTCTTTTGAAAAAAAAATACACCCTCGCTTTGAAAAACGGGGTGTTACACAAACAAAAAAATTATTCTAAGCTATAAAGAGCTTTTAAAATATCAAACTAAAAAGTAGAAACGTGTGTCCAAATGTTGTGATCAACCTTGTTCCCTCTTCTAACCCTTTTTTTGTGTGGGGGTTCTATGATGAACTCCAATCAAACATGGCTTCAAGATTACTCATGGTGAAAACCGTAATCCGTCATGACTTCATTCTCATCTTTCTAATGGTTTTTCTTCTTCTACATGTTTCTTCTTACCTCTAATCAATTTTTGGTGTGCGTTTCACTTATGGGGAGAGGTGGTGTGGAGGATTTAGGAAAGACATGCAATGGTTAGGGGAATACTTTTTCCTTTTTCTCTTTTCTCTCATTCTTTTCTATTTTCCTCTTCTTCTCTCTTGTCTCCCCTTTTCTCTACCTTTCTTGTATCTTTTCTTTTCTTTGTTAACAATAATGGGTTTGGTGAGGGGAATAGGTCTTATGAATGTATTTTTATTGGTGGGAATTCAGATTTGTTGTATGTGGAAGAGAATGTAATTATGTGTAGGACTATTTGATTTAGAGCAGATAGGGATTTATGAGAGCTTTACTCTAACACCCTCATTCATTCAAGTGTGGAAATCTTTCATGAGTCACACTCTCAATGTTAAGCTACTTTTCAAATTTGGCTTGAGGTGTCTACTAGATTTATTTTATAATTCTTTCCAAAAACATACTTGTAGGACTTTCTAATCTAACCCTTACTAGACTAACTATCAATCATCTATGATTAAATAAACTATATGAAATTAATATAAATATCTATATTTCGATGATAGGAAATTAGTAATAATTTGATTATAAAGTATTTGAGTTGTTATAGTTTGAATGTAGATGTAAACAAACCGTGTATGTTAGCCGGTTATGGTAATGTAGAATTTGGTTATAGATTATGGGATCTGATTGATAAGAAATTTATCAAAAGTTGAGATGTGATATTTCTTGAAGACCAAATAATTGAAGACTTTGATAAGATGGAGAAATATAAACCAAATTCCATAAGTTACATTGATGTTGCGTTTAAACTCTATGTCGAAACTTTTGTTGATGGGGGACGATGTAAGGTAGATTATGAAAATGTAATTGAAGACCATTTCCATAATTGAGAAGGTGATCTAATAGAGAACTCCAACGTTCCCAAAGATATCCTCCACACGAGGATAAAATAACTAATAATGAAGAGCCATAATACTACCAACATAAAAATAAATATTGGTTGTGAAAGATTTTAATCATAAAAAAGTATTGACTTTGAAGAAATTTTTTCACCTATGATGAAGATGTCCTCTTTCCAAGTTTTGTTTGGGTTAGCAGCTAGTTTGAACCTAGAGGTTAAACAATTGAATGTGAAGACAATATTCCTTCATGGTGATTTGGAGGAAGATATATATATGGAGCAACTAGAGGGTTTCGAAGTCAAAGGTAAAGAGCATCTTGTGTGCAAATTAAAGAAAAG
>NC_021162.2:20547509-20565921 GCF_000331145.2 Cicer arietinum | reverse complement strand
AATATTTTTTTTGAGTGATTTAGAGAAAGATATATATATATATATATATATATATATATATATATATATATATATATATATATATATGGAGCAACCTAAGTGCTCTGAAGTTAAAGATAAATAGCAACTTGTGTGAAAATTGAAGAAAAACTTGTGGGCTCAGGCAAGCACCCCGACAATGGTACAACAAATTTGACCTTTATGGAGAAGCATATGTATGTATGTAAAGAAATTATCTTATGATGATTATATTATTCTTTTTTTATATGTGGATGACAAGTAGATTGTTGTTCATAACACTAACAAGATTCAATATCTAAGAAAAGATTTGAGTAAGTCTTTTGTAATGAAAGACTTAGGTAATGCAAAACAGATCCTTGGCGTGGGAATCACAAGTGATAAGAATCATGGTAAGTTAAGGTTGTCTCAACAATATTACATTCCGAAGGTGTTAGAGAGTTTTAACACGAACAATTGCAAACTTAGTACTACTCAATTTGCTAGTCAATTCAAATGGAATTTTGAACAATGCCCTACACGTGAGAAAGAAAAAAAAAAAAGGTATGAAGAAGGTTCCTTAAGCATCGACAGTTGGTAGTTTGATGTATATTATGATATGCACAAGGCGATATATTTCTCATGTCGTTGGAGTTGTTAGTCGATTTCTCTCTTATTGTGGTAAAGATCATTGAAAAGCAGTGAAATGGATTTTCAGATATCTTAAAGGCACTTCCAAAATGTGTTTATGTTTTGGAGGTGGTGAATCTGTGATAGATGGCTACACATTTGCATATATGACAAGTGGTCCTGATTCTAGAAAATCTACTTCTGGTTATATGATGATTTTTGCAAGGAGAGTCGTGTCTTGGCAATAAAGGCTACAAGAGTGTGTTATTTTTTTTTTTCCACAACCGAGGTTGAGTGCATTGAAGCAAATGTTTCTTCTATATAACTTTTGTGGATGAAGAAAATCTTACAAGAGTTAGGCCTCAAGCAAGATAAAATTATGTTATTCTGTGACAATCATAGTATGATCTATCTCAATAAGAATATAATTTTTCATGAAAAGTTGAATCACATTGAGTAGCGGTATAATTGGTTATGAGATTCGCTGAAGATGAAGTCATTTTCAATTGAGAATATTTATATTGATGAAAATGGTTCAGATATGACGACAAATACTTTACATGCGTCGAAGAATATATGTTGTAGAAAGAAGGCGGGCATGATCAAGCCGTAACTTTCCACTTGAGTCGTGAAGGGAGATTTGTTAGATGGGTTCACTTATAAGTGGAGCCCATTAGTTTTATTATAATTATTGTTGTTATTATTATTATTATTATTATTAAAAGAAAACAAAAAAAAGGTAAAAACATGATTTTGGGCTTGGCCCATAATAATAAGAGAAAGGGAATTAAAATCCTAGTGCAGTAGCACTTTAGTGCAAAGCAAAAAATGAATGAAACAGTGAGCGCATCATTACCTAGATCAAAAACAAAAACAGCCTAACACAAACTACAATGTGAAGGAGACAAAGAAATAATTGATTTTGGTGGTAAATGGGTGTATAGCAGATTTGTTCAGTTTAGTCAACAATTTTAGTATGTTGTTTTTATCACTAAGTTTATCCTTATGATATGCATTGTTAGTAGTTTTACTTTCTCTGAAAATTAATTTGGATTACCTATTTTTGTGGAATGTTGTTTTGTTATTTGTTTGGTTCCCACCTTTTGATGATGGCTATGTGTTGTTGATGTTCTAGTGTTACTAGGAAGACTTTGATGTACTTATTAATTATTAGGCATAATTGTAGTTTTGGTCCTCATATTTGAGCTAAATCGCGAAAATAGTCCCCGCATTTTGTTTCTCCTCAGTTTTGGTCCCCCAAACAGAATTTTAGTCCAAAACTTGATGAACTTTCATTTTTTTAAATCGTATTACACAATTTATGATCATAGATTTTAGGTACAATTGTTGCACATGAGATCTTGAGGCATTGTGTGACTTAAATAAATGCAAAAAAAATGAAATTTCATTAAATTTTGGACCAAAATCGGGGAGAAATAAAATGGGGGGACAACTTTCGCGATTCAACTACAATAGGGGGACCAAAACTGCAATTAAGTCTAATTATTATAATAGATGGTTTTATTAGATTAGATCATTTGATTTTTATTCTCTCTCTTTGAAGGGAGTTTTCCACGTTAAAAATTATGGTGTGTCTGATATTTAACTTCATGTCAATTGTTATTGATCTATTAAATTGTATTTTTATTTAGCCATTTATATATATAGTAGGAGAAAATATTCCACATTATTGAAATAATTATATCTTATGATTTTTCAACACACTAGAATGAATAAAACTTATAATGTTAATATTACAATGGGTATATACAGCAGATAGTTGAAAAATCTAAACTACTATTACTATTAACCGCTAATAATAATTTATTTTTTAGGAAAAGCTAAACTTAACTTATATAATTCATTAGAAATTGTTCAAGTATTATAGGAGGATCATAAAATAGATGCGGACTAGCATAAGAAATGGAGGCTCTCGCTAAGTGACGAGTCACCATGTTCGTTTGTCTTCTTACAAAGAACACCTCAAAATCTTAGTGAGATGATAAAGTGCATCAACCACCACTTTTCAATTTATTTCAAATATCACTTGGTATGCTTCCCACTCCTGCGTGCAATGAAGAACAAGCAAGAAACCGATAGCCTCACCTTCATGAATAGGTGGTAGCAAGCACGAGATCCAGGAAGTGTTAGCCATAAAAAATGTGTCGTTTTCATCTTGGATGATGGACGCGAAGCCTATTTCTTGTTGGTGCTCGTAGAATGTTGAATCGAAATTGCATTTTAAAAAACAGGTGCATGGCTTCTGCCAATGTGAATCATAAACTGCAAGTACATGCAATATCTTGTTCTGCATTGTGGTATAAAGTTTTGCCCAATTCCATAATTTGTGTTTGTAAAAAATCAGATATAACTATTGAAAAATATTTTTCCACACGTGTATAGATAAATGGTCAAACATAAAATATAACTCTGCAAAGCAACAATAATTGGCACAATTTTTAATATGAAAAATTTCCCTCAAATTGAGAGAATAAAAAACAACATGATAGTCCAGTAAAAACTTTCACTATAATAATTAATTAGTACACCAGAGTCTTTCTAGTAACATTCGGGAATATCAATCAACAATAGTCATCAACAAAGGTGGAAATCAAACAAATAACAAACAACCTTCCGCTAAAGTGGATATTCCAAAGTAACTGTCAGAGAAAGTAAAACTATTAACATTGTATATTAAAAGAAAAAACTCAATGATAGAAATAACATACTAAAATTGTAGATTAAATAGAGCAAGTTTGCTACAAACCCTTTACCATTGAAACCAAGTTTTTTTTTCCTTCTCTCCTTGTTTTCTTTTTCTTTTCTTCCTGCAGCGCTGCTTGCCTGAATCTTCTCATGTGCGGCACTGTTCATTTTTGTTTTATTAGGGATAAAATCCCTTTTTTTTTTTTTCTTCTTTACATGAGTCAAACCCAATTAAACATATATTCCTTTTTTTTTCTTTAATAATAATAACAATACTAGTAAAATTGATGGGTTCCACTTGGAGAGTGAGTCTACACAACAAATCTCTCTTTCACGACTCAAATGGAAAGATACTGTTCAACCATGTCAGCTTTCTATCTACAACATGTCATCTTCGACACAGGCAACACATTCGTCATCATATTTGAACCATTATCATTAGTATGAATATTTTCAATTATAAAAGATTTCATTTTCAGTGCATCTCATATCCAATTATATCACACCACAATATGTTTCGACTTTGCCTGAAAAGTCGGATTCTTAATGAGATGGATTGCACTTTGACTACCACAGAATAACACAAATTTGTTTTGCTTGAGGCCTAACTCATGGAGGAATTTCTTCATCCACAAGAGTTTTTTGGAAGTTTCAGTTGTTGCAATGTACTCAGCTTTAGTAGTGGATAAAGCAACACACTTTTGTAGCTTTGATTGCAAAAATACAACTCCCCCTTCATATAACCAGAAGTAGATTTTCTAGAATCAAGATCACTTACCATATCTGCATCTGTGTAGCCATCCATCCAACACATGTTCACCACCTCTATACCATAAGCACACTTTGGAAGTGCTTCTGAGGTATCTATCATCCACATATAACCTTTTTAGTGTCACGACCAACAACTAACATGTCATCCACATACAACAAGAGAATAATATAATCACCATCAGAGAATTTCTTGACAAACACACAATGATCAAAAATAGTTTTATCGTATCAATGATTCTCCATAAAATAATCAAATTTCTTATACCATTGTCGAGATGTTTGTATGAGTCAATACAAATTTTTGTTCAATTTATATGTAAACTGCTCTTTTAGAATTTATAAGATTTTTTTATATAATTTTTTTAAACGGTCAAAAGTAATATTAATATTTTTCCTTATATTTTCGTCATCCTATAGATTTCAGAACATGTAAGATTTTTTTCCTATATTTTCAACGCCACTAACAACACATTATTCTAACATTTATATTAAAGTTATGACGAAAAAAATGCAACAGTGTCACTATTCCATCTTCTAATTGATTAGTGTGTTACGCCTAACCGACTAAGCTTACACTGAAAAAAAAAACAAAAAGAATATACCAAGAAGATCCATTGGTATGTATAATAATTTTAGTTCATTGAATAATAGTATCAAAAAAAATCAATGGGTATCCTTGTTTAAGACTTTCAACCAAACATAAAACCAACCGATTTTACTCGTTTCGAAATGGTTGACAGACAGTAGGAGAGCATTAGACTTCCAACTTTTACTTTGGCACATGGAATTTATTTGCCCACTGACTTACAATTCACTTGCCTCACTCATGATCCATGTACTCTCTATTCCTTCTTTGATTTAACTCTTTTTTTTTTTTCCTTAACCAAAATTTTTTTAAGAGAAATTAGTTTTAGTTATTGTTTGATTTAGAGGTAAGTAAAAATTTATTTAAAGATTTTTTTAGCAAAAATACACACTCAAATTATACTAAACGATTCCTCTTTAAATAAATTTTATTAATCCATCATTCCAACCACATCGGTTTTTAACTAATTTACTTATTTCATCAAAATAAATACTCTCCTCGTTTTTTAGTGCAAATAAAGTGAATTACTCCAAAAAATTCTCAAATAAAAGTGAAATTAATTTACATTTTCACTCTTTAATGACTTCTATCATAAAAAATAAATACAAATGCAATTAGTATTTTTTAATGAATAACATTTTAGATAGTGCACTTATACTATCTCTATTTCAAACTATAAACTCCCTTGAGAAAAAAATAAAATTCCTAAATATGATCTTCCTTGCAAGTTACTTGATGCCTTTATTATTATTTTTTCAAATATACACCAGTTTTCTTTGACTCGTTTGTACTTGTAAATAAATTCGAAAGGGATATATCCCTTAATAATAGTATCAATTTGTCTTAGAAGATGAAAAATCGAACATTAAATATATTTATACACACAAAAATTAAGTAATAATTACACACAAAAATATATATTAACTACACTATCAACTTCTTTCGGGATATGTGAAATATATAATTGGTGCTTGTTTAAAAAGGGGTCGAGGTAGTAATTTTATGAAATCGATAATATTAAATTTTAATAGTTTAACTAAACCTTTCAATAAAAGTGAAGTTAATTATTTTTTGTTTACAATGAAGAATAGGAGTAAATAATATACCCCATTAATCATATGCTTCAACTACATGGTTTGTTTACACCGTATATATGTGTGTATATTATATATACTACCGACAGGAACAATTCCAAGTTCCAATAATCAGGTGCGAATAGTCCGATTTAGATGGGTTGACTAAAGAATAAAATAACATTAATTAATCTTGGGACGTAAACAACATACGGTTTCTTTTTTAATTTTGTTTTTACTGGAACAACACATAGTTTCTATACCATGTTAGTTGTGGTAGGAATATATGCTTTTGGAACCAATTTTCAATGGCTATATATATACTAGGAAGGAACCAACGCTTCTCATCAAATCACTAGTATTTGCACAAACATTACTTTTTTACTTCCATACAAAAACTACCTTCCATTAAACATTAAAAAGAAGAGAAAGATGAGTGTAGAAATTTTGGATGGTGCCACAATTGTCCAATTCCTTGAAGATGAAGAAGCTTTTAACAACTCGATAAGTAATCGCTTCGCTCAACTTGACACAAATAAAGATGGTCTTCTATCATATGAAGAGATGCTAAAGGAGCTCAAGAGTTTGAGGGTTTTGGAAACGCACTTTGGTATTGATGTGGAGCCGGACCCTGATGAGCTTGCTCGTGTTTATGGATCCTTGTTCGTACAATTCGATCACAATTTGAATGGCACTGTTGATCTAGAAGAGTTCATGAATGAAACTAAGCAGATGATGCTTGCTATGGCAGATGGTATGGGTTTCTTGCCAGTTCAAATGGTTTTAGAAGAAGACAGCATCCTGAAAAAAGCTGTTGAAAGAGAGTCTAATAAAATAGCAGCTTAAGTGCTTCTCTGATCATGCCTAAAATTTAACTAATTCTGCAAGTATTGTAGTATTTTAAATATTTGGCTTGTTGTTTTAACTGTTTCGATTAAAACACTTTAATGAAACTGTTTTGTTATGAATTGCAAATTTCTGCATCAACTAAACTATCTTAATCTGGATTTTTTTCATCAGTCAAAAAAGGAATTGTATTGAAATTATAAGAATGATTAAAGTTATGGCTGTTTAAATTTATCTACCACTTCATATCCCCATATAACTATTTTTGTATCACCTAAATTCTCAATGAGGCTGCAAAAAGATTCTCCAACAAGCAACTATCGCCCAACATCTAAAGTATCAAAAACTAAAATTATGGTGGAGTAAAATTTCATTCGCCAGAAAAAAAAAATTATATACTTTATACCAAGTGATATTAGTTTGTTCTAGAAATCACACATTACCTATAGGTTATCCATAAAAAACATGCTAAAATACGCCCTAAGTTACAAGAACATACACATCTCACGAGACTGAATGAATGAAAGGATGTTTTCACCAAACAGCTCAACCAGTGACGACAAGATACGTCCTGAGTTCAGCTCATCCTTCCAAATATGAGCTAGGATGGCAGAAGCGTTCAGACCCTGAGTATCAACCTCCTTGCTTCTAACTTCACCATCGATAGTGATCTGATTTTGATTTGTCGTCTGTCCAGAAGATGATGATGAACCAATTTTTGAATCAACTGAAGAAGCTTGAGTTCCTGTCTCACCTTGCATATGAGATGGTGAGGAATTTGCCAGAACCACACTAACCTCTCCATCAGTAGCTGCTTTCTTCACAGGGGGCTGCTGTTCCAATTCCATAGGGCTTGCCTTGCGTTTATCTTGATGATCAATCATAAGAAAGCATCAGTACACAATATAATCATAAAAAGGTACACAGCTTACAGTTGATACTCTGGTCTTGCAAACTACAGTCTACAAACAGACCAGACTAGTTAAAGTTTCAAGTGGATGATCACTATTGACATTTTTATAACATCACAAATTGTATCTGAATATTCCGTGTATTGCTTTCAAAGAATTGCACAAATATATATTCAACAGAAACATTATCGAGATCTTTGAATTTTCTGATGAAATCAATCAGCCCAGGTTGTCTATGGTATCTATTGAAAGTCTATCAAAAAATTAGAGGAAAGTTTTGTCAAACACTAGCTTACAACTTTACATTGATCATCATATATCATTAATATATTTTATGTTCCAAGATTCTTCATTGTGTTTTTGAGTTAGAATTTTACAATTCCTTATGAACACAATTCATAATTTGAATTTTACAATTCATGGTCCAAAAATAAGTTACGCAGTTCATAATTCGAAACGCAATTTGATAAGCCTTGATTGTGACCAACTTGACTATTTCTTCAGGTTCAAAAGGTTAATTTCTTTTATTGAGATGTCAACATTTTAGAATGCAGCTTCTTTTCTTTTGTGGGTATTATGTACTCCATTAAATTAACTACGCAAGCAAAAGGGGTTCACCCTCTATGACAAGATTTAAAAGTTAAAATACCTACATTTACAATTAACCGGTTTTTTCTCAAGCAATGATGAAAATACTCACGAGGTGGAGACGTAAGAACATTTGCACTGGTCTTCCAAACAGCATGAGGGTCAGGAGATGGAAAAGCTGGGAACAACTTTAGCGGAACGTATATACATTGACCTGCAGCACGCTGAACAAAACATTACGCACAATCATCAGATCACAATAAATACTGAGACTGAGGTACTGATGTTTATCAGTTGTAGCAAGTGTATCTGATAACATATCTTACCAGCAAGGCTCCATAAACACGCCAAGCTTCATGCCTTTTAATTTCATTTTTCTGTGTCTCAAGAAGCATCTCTGGTTCAAGAAGTCGTATATATGTTTCAAGATTTGGCAGCAAAAGAAGGCGAACCTACTTCCAAAGTAAGGATATGCAACAAAATCACTTCAAAGCATCGGATGTAAGTATCAAATCTTAATAGAGTTAAGCAACTAAAATATATAGCTTTTGGGAGTGAACCAATTAAATCCTTAAAGTGTTCACTTTATTCATCTTTGTTATGAAGACATCAACTAAACCAACTAAATTAAATAACAAAATTATGTTTCATACATGCTTGATAGTTATATGAATAACAATCAAACAAGTAGCACCTTCTTTCCCCAAAATTAATACTTTAACAGAAGTCTTAAAGTACTGTATAATATTAAATATATAAAGAACTAATAGTTTCTGTCACACTGAATAAAATGTGAACCTAATAATATTGATAACTACAGGCATATACAGTCAGCCCATTGGAAGCTGTCATTTTAACTAACCAGAGTATATTCTAGGACATATTTTGACAATTGATCAATCAATTTCATTTTCTGAATAAATTGATCAACAAAGGTTGAGCTTATTCAAATTTACTCTTAAATATGAAGTTAGCTCCTCTTCCTCCATCTTTCCTGCAAAACAACGGCCTCTTCTTCCCAGGTGTTTTAAAACAAAAAATTGTGGATATGAAAACAAATTTTAATCTCCTATTTCCAATGCCATGAGAGACAACACGTTACAGTACCTATTGCCGGGTTATATTCAAATAAATACAAAATGCACTGGTTTAATGATTTTTCATCTTTCATAACATTAGTCCTACTTTTAGTGTTTCACCAATTCCAAAATTGCAAAGGGCAGGGAGAGGCACAATACCACATTGGGTCCCAGAGCTCCTAACCCCTGAATTGCACCATAGTGTTGTGTCATTGCCTTCTTGGGATCCAAGAATGCATTTAGCAATGTTCTTGTCAACCGCGATTGTAGATTACTATAAACATGTCCAAACCTGCATAACACAAGCATTTAAAAAAGGACAGATTCAGGTTCCAATCAATTAGTGGCCAACAAACAAGCCACCCAATATTTCAAACCAGGTGAGATACCAAAAATCATTGAGCAAGACTAGATTTTCCAGTTTACAACTTGATATTTCAACAGTAAGCAGCAAGTTCAAAATCATCAAAGGACAACGACTGTACAAGGAAGCTGTTAACTCACCAAAAAGCATAAGTTTTTAAACAATACAAATTTATCAAATGAAAAGGAAATATTGAAGTGTCTTTGAACTCGACCTACAAAAAAATGGGTTCATTTGGAACGAAATACACAACAAATATATTATTCATTGACTGTGCCGCCATAAAATCAAAGGAGGAAATGTATAATGAATTGCAACAAGGATACCAATAAAAATATCAAAATATCTTCCATTTCCCTTGTTTCACAACATATAACAAAGAGATTGAGGATATCTTACCTTTTGCATATTGATGCAACCAGGTTAGCTGTGAAGTCTCTAAGTTCCCAATGGTTGTCTGTCAATCTACTTCCCAACCTTTTGGCAACAAGGCAGGTCACAATTGATGGCATCAATTGGTGTAGCTAAAGAAAGCAAAAATCGAAAGATAAAGACGTAAGAGACTGTTTCGCATGATCTCATTTATGAGAACTGCTTGTGCCTAAATGCTGCCCATTAGAACTCTTACTGCCGAATAAAGAAATTGCAAAGAAACAAAAAGTAAATTGTCCTGAGCAGATAAAGCTTTTCTACAAGTGGCGACAATGATGAGCATTGAAGAGTATACACACTCAACTAGTCAACCAAGTATAATGAAAAAACAAAGGCATCACTTACATGATTATATTATTTAGTAAAAGTAGGAGCAGAAATTTAAAATAAAAATGAAGAAAATTGGTAGTCAAGCATCTGGTAAAATTAACAAGCAAAACAAATTAATATCACAAAGTACACATAAAGAAGATTGGTATTTCAAAATTGGGTTAGCCCACTAAGCTACCTCTCATTATGGTGCCATATGTTTTGTGTGATTCAGTTTTGAATTGGTTGCTCATTTAATTTTTTTTATTGCTCTTCAAGACTACAACCACTCAACCTGGCCTTATGTATACATAAAAAAAAAACACATTATTAGATAATTAAAGCCATTGAGTCTGGACAAATGGGCTGGATTTTCCCAACCTGGCTGACAATAGAATATGGGGCCAGAAAATGGAACTCAGGCCTGGTCTTTGCAGGCTGATGGCCCATCCCACACACCAGGCTTTTAGAAACTACACTAAATGTGTATTTTTAAATTTTAATTTGCTTCTATAATTTTTGGGTCAAATGTTGTTAGAGTCATTTTAATGGTGGAGCAACAAATGTCAAATCAACCTCAATACTTAAGCATAAAGCATGCTTATGTGATTCAATGGAAACTACAGAATTCCAAATAGAGAATGTGATAATATTGATTCAAATATTAATGATGTAAGTATACTAACCCGAGAGTTGAACTTACATAAGGTTCGATATGAATACAAGGGTTTTGCAAAAGGCTATTAACAACTCGCATCAGCGCAAATAGAAGGGGAAAATTATGCAAACCATGAGAAACCTGAAAATAACAGAGAAGCACACAGTTCCGGTGAGCAAGTGTAAGGAGACACTTTCATTCTTATCCACCAAAACGAAAAAAGAAAAATATTGTTACCTCATCAGCTACAAAGCATGTGAAGTACGGAACTAACGGATGAAGTCCAGAATCAGTAGCCAAACTTACTAATGCTTCTTTGAAGAGAACAGAATCAGGCTCATTCAAAGTTAACTCAGCCACTTTATCAAAATACAGCTGTAAGAAAATATAAAGCTAATGTAAATGAACTAAAGGATAAGAGACAAGATAGCTTGCAGTGGCTTAATAATTTTGATACCTGAAGCTCTTTAGATAATACATGCTTAACAGGTAATTTGATGTCAACTGGAAGGTTGTCGTCCTTTTGTTCATGCTTTTTGATATCTGAAGGAGCTGAAATTACTGCAAATAAAATAATGGGAAAAACAGTTATTCTTAAAAGAGGCAGGGCAACACAAGTTATAGGTAACTTGGAAGATTTAAAAAGAATCCATAATAGATCGCAAAACATTAAGCTGACAAATAATCCCTGTTTGTCTGCATCATGTGCGTCTCCACAAGTATATATAGCTACAGACATCCATATGTTGATAATTTATTGATAAATGTTTTTATCAAATAGTGTAGACAGGTGATAAACTGATGATGACCATGGTATCCCGCCGCAATCGACAACAGAGATAATGACATTATAAAAATTGTAAAAACCACTTAAATAATCACATCTCACAATCTAACCACTAACATAAGAAAAAATTCATGAACGGACAGAGAAGGCATAAGACAAAGTAATAATATCAGAAAAATATACATCAACAATTTCTAATTCTTATTTTAGTTGACTAAAACCTAGGTCAACAAAGGGTAGCGTGTAACATTCCTCTGTGAGCAAAAAAACTACTGGCAGTTCTTAAGGTTAGATACCTACCCTCTACAGGAGCATTTTCTGGAATAGCAGGTTGCACTCCTTCAATGGCAAGCCAGTGACATGTAAGTGCAGTATCAAGGGGTGCTTTTGGTAAAGAAGCTTCAATGACCTATAATTAGCACAAACTATAATTTTAAGGAGGTTATGCACTCCAGGTTTAAATCCAATTGAAGTAACAATGATTGATTACTCCCTTACATCTTTTAAGTCAACATCCTTGTCATCAATATAAAACAAATCTCTGTGTCCAACAGCTCGTTTAAACCGTAAAGGACCACCAGATGCAAATCCATATATTGGCTGACATAAGACAAAACAAAAAAAAATGATACTGAGATTAGAGACAAAAAGTAAGCATTTTTGCAATGACGAGACCTTGCTAAAGCTTCCAGTTGATACTTGTAATATGAACCACTCTATCAACAGATCCTTATATCCACAGTCAAGCTCTCATTCAATAGAAAAATAAATACACATCTTCCCACAAGTTTAGAGAATGCTGACCAACCAGTATGAAATAGGAAGATACTTAAAAAATTTCTGCATATATGCTCTCAGATGTGATAATCAAGTCATGTAAACTGAGAAAAACAAGGATTGTTTCTACATTCTAGAATAAAACTTATGTTACAAAAGATCTAAACAAAAGCATTTCTAAACCAGAGACACATGACAACTATATAAGAATACATCTTTTATCAAATCAAAGGAGAGAAAAAATATAATAAACGTACGTTATTTTAATTTTCTTGGGTGGGCAATTATTTTAGAAGCATAAACAGATAACAAAATAATCTTATACAGATAAATGAAGAACTGCCAAAGAAAAACTGGAAAACACATAAACTACTTTCACATTAGAGGGTTTACAATTAAGGACCGTGCTTTCCTTCTACAAGAAAATAGTAATAAAAAAATTGCATTATTTCAATCACCTGTGTATATATTTAAAAAGTACACGTAACTCACAATCTTCAAAATTCACAAAAGTTATGTAGGCTTTAATCCTTTTCTATCTATACATGTTTTAAGATAGGGTTCGGAGTTACTGTTAGAAAAAAAAAAAAAAAGACAGTAATTCTTGAGGTCATACTCATACGTAAGAGCTCAAAAATACCAGAAAGTGAAAATTAAGACAAGATTTATCATTAAAAAATCATAGAATGAGATGATTGTTGCTAAATGATAATAGAACTGAAACCTATCATTCACACTTTAAACAAAAAATACTTTAGTTGCTTACTTCAACATTCTTCAAGTTGAGTGCAGCATCAACATCATCCGCCGTCAAAGTGGTTCTCCTAGAGTGTCGCATGCATTTGATTGCTTCCTGAGTGAAAGTTTCCATGGTTAAAGGAAGACTAGAAAAGGGATAGAACTTTTAATTATTTTGAGGAGCATCAATCCAAAAAAATTTATTTTCCTACCCTAGCCTTGGCACAACGGTAATTTTTTTGTCTTATGACCTAGAGGTCATAAGTTCGAATCTTGAAAACAAGATCTCTATGTAGTAAGACTGAGTACATTTATCATCCCTATACACCCCAACTTGATGGGAGCATTGTGCATTAGTCCTCCATAAAATATGAGAAATCAAATACAAAAGCAGTGTGTATCTACCAGTGTTGTAAATTGTGCACTATAGCAATGCTATAGCTGTGTAGCGGAGAAATTTAGTGTAACGGCCAAAACAGAAAATTGTGTGACCGCTAAAGCGTCATACCTCAAAATGAGTTCAAATATTTCAAATAAACCCTTACAAATTACAAGGCTTTTTGCTGGGAGTATTTTATGAATTTTGGAATTAAAAACACCAAAACAGCGTTTTGGTTTCTGTCTCATTCTTGTTTCACCTCCTCAATGGTCAGTCACACCTAGTTGTTGATTTTTCATGTATATAATATTATAGTTTAATAGTATAAATTATATAAACTGTACAAACACAGCAGAATTTGAACAAAACGTTACTGCTCCGGTTTAGTACAAAGTGTTGTCCAATAGCTACTATTGCAGCGCTATAGTACTATAGCATAGTGGAATTAGAACAACCCGCTATTTCCTAAGATTTGCAATTGACAACACAGGTATGAACATTTTGAAATAGCATTAGTACACTATCTCCTACCTCACTATACCAATTTGGGGGTCAGCTGCTACGCTCTGCTCTCCAGGATTGATAACATTGATATCTATTATAACTGCAATTACTACACACTACTTATTCTCTAATTAACTATTAACATGCTAACTAACTAACTAACTATTCTCATAATACAGCTGTTTGAACAAACAGTACAAGATAAGATGTGGATTATGTTGCATAGTTCAAGTTTTTAACACAACAAATTCACTTGTTTATCAGTTCAAATTTCATTCCCTAAATTAATCCAAAAAAATGAAGAGAGAGAGTTGACCTGCATGATCTGGCGCATACGGTATTCAACATCAGGAGCAACAGCAAGAGCAACATCGGGAGATAAATTGTTAATCCCAATACTCTGTGCAATAACCTCGATCGTCTCTTTCGGAACAATGCTCATATTCAACTACACTCAAT
This sequence comes from Cicer arietinum, assembly GCF_000331145.2. NCBI lineage: Eukaryota > Viridiplantae > Streptophyta > Magnoliopsida > Fabales > Fabaceae > Cicer > Cicer arietinum. Next base: position 20,551,327 of record NC_021162.2, on the reverse strand, counting down.
CACCACTTGCTGAAACAATAAACATTTACTAGTTATTAATTTTATGAACTAATTTCAATAGAAATAGCAAACCCTAGATTATTATTTATTACCTTTGCTTTTGAGATGAAGCGATGATGTGAGTGTGTAGCGATTGAGGAAGATGAATGTCGAAGTGGATGAACTATGAAGGATGCGGTCTTGTTATTACGCCCATTCTCTCTTTTGTTTTTGTTGAGTAATTTTGATTTTGATGGAAGATAATGGGTATAAAGAAGCTTCAGGGTATATGCTGATGGTGCTAATTTTTGAAATTTTAAAATTGGAAATTGTGTTTTTAGTAAAAAAAAATCATGAGTATTTCTAAAATGATGCCGCATCGAAGAAAAATGTGTAACCTAATTTTCTTTCAAAAAATTAGTTAAAATTAGTTAAGTATTTGAATTCTTTATTTATCTATCCACTTTTTAAAAAATATACACTGCACTTTAAATTTTTTTTTTGAATTTAATAAAATGATAATTATTAATTTGATAAATAAAAAATAATAAAAATATTTAAACAAATAAAATAATATTAATAAAATAAAACAAAATACATTTAATAGAAAAAAAATACATCAAATTTAATTTAATGCAGTTAAATAGATGTGCCAAAATAAATAATGTATCAATAATATTTTGCAGATAAAATAGCAATACAATTTTATTTAGTTAATAACTCTCTCATATTTTTTCTAAATAAAAATAAAATATTGTTAATTGAATAAATAAAAAATAATAAAAACATTCATAAAAAATTAAAATAATATTAATAAAATAAAATAAAAATATTTAATAGAAAAGAAATACATCAAACTTAACGGAGTTAAGTAAATGTGACAAAACAAATGTCTCTAATATTTTGCTGATAAAATAGGTATTTTGTTAACAACTCCCTCCCAATTTTTCCTCTTATCTAATAAATAAAAAATAATTAAAAAAATAAAATATTGTTGATGTAATAAAAAATAATAAAATATTGTTAATGTAATAAAAATAATAACAACAAAAATATTTAAAATAATTATATTAATAAAATGAAATAAAATACATTTGATAGAACATGAGTAGATGTACCAAAACAAAGAACCTTATTTGTTTTGGCACATGTATTCAACCCCGTTAAATTTGATATTGTTTTTCTATTAAATATATTTTACTTGATTTTATTAATATAATTTTATTCTTTTTATATTTTTATTTTTTTTATTACATTAACAATATTTTTTTATTAGATAGGAGGATAAATAGGAGGGAATTGTTAACAAAATACAATTTTATCTACAATATTAAGAATATTTTATTTGTTTTGACACATCTACTCAACCATGCTAAGTTTGATATATTTTTTTTCTATTAAATGTATTTTGATTTATTTTATTAATATCATTTTAATTTTTATTAAATTAACAATATTTTATTTTAATAATTTTTTTTATTAGATCGGAGGAAAAATAGGAGGGAGTTGCTAACAAAATAAAATCGTATTGCTATTTTATCTGCAAAATATAATGGACACGTTATTTGTTTTAGCACATCTATGTATTTTTTTTCTATTAAATGTATTTTATTTTATTTTATTAATATGATTTTTTTTATTAAATTAAGAGTTATTTTTTTTAAAATTCCAAAAGAAAAAAAATTTAAATACCCGGGATGCGACTTGTAACACCCCAAAATTTTCATGTATATTATTACATATGTGTTTTTTTAGTAATTGCTATTATTAATTTAATAATTATTTTATTTTTAAATAAATTAAATTAAGTTTTATCACACTCTATTCTACGTGAATAATTATAATCTTTATTTTTATTTAATTGTTTTGGCATGACAAGTACATGAGGATGATTTATGATGTCATTATTTCCTAAATGGACTATTGTGCATAATTTCCTAAATGGACTATTGTGCATTTTTTTTTTTGATTAGTTTCGATAATCATGAAATTGATTTGTTTGATAGGTTTGTTTTATTTTATTATGTATAAGTGGTATTCTTGTCTTGCTTGATTTATTTTAGTTGATAAAATATTACTAGAATTATTTAATTAAATTATAATTTATAAAAGTTATATTGTTTGTTAGTTTTATTTGCCACCAAATAAGTATTAATTTTAGGAGATATTATAGAGTTAGTGAAACCCAATCTTTATATATAAGTGTTTTGAAAATATTTTTGGTCCATCCTATAAAAACAAAAATTAGTGACTTGACTCATTCTTTTACTCTCTTTTATGACAAGATTTTATGACAATTCATAGTGTTTTCTTGGCATAATGTGCATTAACTCATTTTAAACACCTTTAATTAATTTTTTAAAGGAAGATCATAAATTTAATTATAACTTTTTTTTTGCAATTAAGAGTGGACACAAAAAGACTATTGTCCTTTTTGTATATCATGCATTCATCTTTTTTAAACAAAAATTATAATTTTATTTTAATTGTCTACAAAAATAATTCTATAAAATTTTTGGTTTCGTAACTATTAAATAAAAAAATTAAAATGATGATGTGACAATCTCTAATTTACTTATTTAGTTAAAATTGGTGTGTGACACCCTTCAATATATGGTGAACTCTATTAGTTAATTATAATTAACTCATACACATGATTTCAATTGACTTTGTAACAACCTAATAAAATTAAAGAAATAGTAATTATTTGTAGCATAATGTTGGAATTAAGTGCAATTCAATTTTAGACAACAAATCAAGGGTAGTAGTGCAACGTAAATAGCTTATATGTTCATACATTTCCATTAGGCTTCTTGTTGTCACCGTTATTTGTCATTCACACTCTCAAAATAATTTTCTAAGTCGTAAATTCCAATATTTATCGGTGTTGAATTCATTACTGCATCATGAGCTATTTCTCATGCGAATTTAGAGGTGTTAAAAAAGAAAGCGCATAAGGTAAGGGTTTTTTCCCATGCAAGGTTGGGCTAGATATTAAATTAATAGTTTGTATGATATTGATATATGTCTTGATGTCTTAAAAGAAAAATATTGATTTTTATTTGCCTTAAAGAATTTAACTATAATATTATGTTTTTTAAAAGTAATATGTTTGCTTTGATAAACTTAATTATAAATTTCAATTTTTATTATTATAACATGAGTAATATGTTTGATGTCATATATTTGATGTAAAGTTATTATTTGTGTGTTGTTTATGTGTACTTAATTATAAAGCTATGATTTTTATTATGATCTCATGAGTAATATTTTTTTAGGATGTCTTTAATTTAAAGTTTCGATTTTTGTGCTATTTCATTTCAAAGTTTTGATTTTTAAGAAATCTATATGAGTCTTGGGGGAATTGGTGTAAAGTTTTAATTTTAATTATGATAACATGATTAACTTGATTTTTGTGATGTTTTTAGAGGTAAACCTTGATTTGTATGTCTGAATGACTAATAATCAAATAAAATTTATAGTAGAAGAAATAAAGTTTATATTTGTATGTGTTATTAGTTATTTGAGTTTTGATGTCTATCAATAACATGTCGTTAATCCAATTGTATAGTTTATAAAATGAAAGTAATGGATGTAAGACATTTATTCACGTGTTTGTGTGTTATTTATTTGGGATAACAAAATTATTGACTCTTGATTGTAAGCGTCTATGAGAATAAAACTTTGATGTCTTATGTGATTAAAATTTAATCTTAAATATTTTATCTTTGTGGTTGCCTAAGTGACGCGTGATTTGTGTTTTAAATAATATTATATTTGTGGTTGCCTAAGTGGCTTGTGATTTGTGTTTTGAATATTTTATCTATGTGGTTGTCTAA
>NC_021162.2:20501242-20546426 GCF_000331145.2 Cicer arietinum | reverse complement strand
TTACGAAAAGATTTTATATTCATATTTTATGGTTGTTAATTTATTATTTGGTTTAATTTTTGTTTTGGGATGAACTGACCCCTTACACCAACATTTAGGTACTAATGATTTCAAAGAGTTGCATGAATGATGTTTGATTGGTGCATGTACGTGGGAAAATAGGATTTTACTTAAAAATAATGTTTTGTATTGCTAAATTTTTGTGGCACATTGTAAGGTTATTTACTCTTCATCATTAACTTTTAATAGAAATGCGGAAGTGATATTTCATTTGCTAGTAAAAAATTGAATGTCATTAATTTCAATCAACATTGTTTCTTTTGAATTTCACTTAAAGAAGATTTATTTTATTTTGGAGCATAAATGAATATCGATCTAACAACTGAAATATTAATTTTGCAAATAAATCAATAAATAATATTTTAGTAAATTGCATTATGTTCTTTTACAAAAAAAAAATATATATATATATCAAATCTTTTTCTAACACACCTTCAAATTATTACATGAACTACTCCTAAGAAAAAAAAAATTATAGTTGTTTCCAAAAGAAAACAAATATTTTTAAGTAATTTTTTATTAAAAAGTTTGGGGCGTTACACGACTTCCTATTGAAGAAAAAAGAATATTTTGTCACATGGTCGCATCTTGGGGATGCGAACAATGTGGAGTATAATGGTTAGTTTTTTTTTTGAAAAATATGATATATAAATAAAAAGTCCTAGTTATTGACATAAAAAGTAAATTTTTCACATATATTACATATTTTATCTACTCTCGAATATAAATAACAACAAAAATCATATTTTGTGGTCTTAAATATAAATAAATTTTGACAAATTTTATTATTTTTAATGTTAGAATTCCTATAATATCATTTAATTAATTTAGATTTTATTTTTTTATGATTCATTTTATTCGCATTCAACAAGTTCTCATGTAGGACAATTTAGAGAGTACAATAAAAAAATTATTACTTTGAGAAACCTAAATGAACTCAACTATTTTTTTTTAAAGGGTGCAAATATTCTTTTTGCTTATATTTAAGACCAAATAGGTAAGTTCATCTTCGTCTGATTTAAGAGGTTTCTTGAGTAGCGAGGATTTGATGTATTGAGTTATCTTAAATGAAAATGTTGTTGTGGTAGGTGAGGATATTTGGAGGTTTGGAATCAATAAAAAAGATAAGGAAAAGATAATTAAAAAAATTAATGGAGATGGAGGAAAGAGATAGATGTAATATTGGATGGGGTGTCGAGGCATCATCTTGAAGGAAGTTGTAGTATATGTAGTAGAGAGTATAAGGTTTTTTTTTTTTTTTTTTACGAAGATAGTAAGTTATAATAATAGAGGTTTGGGAAAGAAAAAAGAAATTAGAGAAATGATACAATCGAATGTGGGGGTCATCTAATGTGGACTTCTTTCAAACTGTCTTTTGGTCATTCTAGTGACTTGCTTACTATGTTGGATCTTAATTGTATAGAGATGTATGAAAGTGCAAACACGAGAAGGTATGGTTGAATTGTGTTTGCTAAAGTTGATAACTTTTTGATAATTTATAAATAAATAAATAAATAAAAACTAGTACGGTTTGGATGACTTACTTGGATTAGAAGTAATCGAATTCAGAGGTAGCAAGTAATAAAAGCATAAATAATTTGACACGTAGATTTATTCTAGTTTACCACTAACATGGTTACATCTGTTCCCCTCACACTCTAAGAAAAGAACACTTAGAGAATCTTTCTTATTTAAACAAGTGTTTCTCTCTTTGAACTCTAAGATTACTTTTATATGATTTTTTTTCAGCCTTGAGTATCTATTTATAGTTAAAATTTGGGTTTCAATTTAGTCCTTGTTTAATTCTGAATTGTATTTTGTTCAGATTGCGTTTGTCAATTCTTCAAATTTATTATGTTCCTATTTTGTGTAGATTGAGATTGTAAATTCTTCATTTTGATTTTGTTTGAATTGTGTTTAGATTGCGTTTGTAAATTCTTCAGATTGATTTTATTCATATTTTGTTGTAGATAAAATATGGTTAAATCTTCTACAAATCTTGACCATATCTTCTTTCATACTATTTGAAGTCAAATATATTGTTCTCATAAAATATTTTTGTTATCATAAAAACTCTAAGTATAAAATGAATTTAGTTCCAACAATCTCCCTATTTTTTTATGATGACAAAACTTGCATTTTTTTATAACAACTTTTCTTTGTATTTCTTTGATTCCCCATAACTTAGGGCTCCCCATAAGTTTAAGTATCATTTCTCCCCCACTTTATTTGATAACAACTTTTCTTTGTATTTTTTTGACTCTCTCTAACTTAGGGCTCCCACTAAGTCTAAGTATCATTTTCTCCCCTACTTTATCAAATATTTGTCTCCTCTGTTTGTCATAAGACAAAAAAACTTGAAAATGAGATTTTTTTTTTCAATAACATGGATATAACATATTATAAGAAAATATAAAAAATAATGTAAAACTAAACTACTTTGAATTTATCACAACGTCAGTTAGGTATGAAGGTATGGTTTAGGTTTTTCTTGATGAAGTCAAACCTATCTTCAGGTAGTGATTTGGTGAATATATCAGTCCATTGGTGTTAAGTGCCTATAAATTGAATGTTTAGTATCCCTTTTTGAATGTCTCTAATGAAGTGGTGTTTGATCTCTCTGTGTTTAGCTCTAGGTTGTAAAATAGTGTTTTTGGTTAGACAAATGACAGATGTGTAATCACAATAGATGGGAATGTTGGATTCGAGGATTTTGTAGTCTTCAAGTTGATGTTTCATCCAAAGTAGTTAAGAACTGCAGCCATCTGTTGAAAAGTATTCAGCCTCTGTTGTTGACATTGCAATTGTGTTTTATCTCTTACTTGACCAAGATATTAAGTAGTCACCTAAAAAGGTGCAATTACCACTAGTGCTCTTTCTCTTAACAATAGTTAAATGTGATTCCCTAGGGTCAACTTGAAATCTGGCACATAGACACACACTAAGCATGATGTCAGGTCTAGAAGCAGTAAGGTAAAGTAGGGATCTTATCATTCCTCTATAGGTTTGTTGGTCAACTTTTTCGCTTGAATCATCTTTTTCAAGTGAACAACTAGGGTGCATTGGTGTAGCCATAAGTTTGCAATCACTCATCTTAAACTTCATAAGAATCTGTTTTGTATATTTAGTTTGATGAATGTACATACCTTTTTGACTTTGTTGAATTTGTATCCCAAAGAAGAACTTAAGTTCTCCCATCATACTCATGTGAAATTCAAGCTGCATCAATTTAGAAAAAAAATTGGCGAATAATGCCATTAGTAGATCCAAAAATAATGTCATCAACATAAAATTGAATAATAAGAATGTAATCTCCTATTGATTTTCTTAAAATTGTATTACCTACTTGTCCTCTTTCAAAATTATTTTTAAGCAAGAAGTTACTAAGTATATCATACAATGCCCTAGGTTCTTATTTTAGACCAAATAGAGATTTCCTAAGTTTAAAAATATGATTTGGAAATTTAGAACTTTCAAAACCTGTGGGTTGTTTTTAACATAGACTTCTTCACTTATATAACCAATTAGAAAAACACTTTTAACATTCATTTGAAATAATGTAATGTTATTATTTGTAGCAAAAAAAGTAGGATACAAATAACTTCTAACTTGGCTACTAGAGCAAATGTCTCAATGTAATCAATGCCTTATTGTTGACTATACCCTTGTGCCACAAGTCTTGCCTTTTTTCTGACCACTCCACCTTTTTCATTTAGTTTGTTTCTGAAAACCCACTTGGTTCCAATAATGTTCTTCTTAAATTCATTTAACTCTTCTTGCATTGCAAGAATCCATCTGTCATTTGTCAATGCTTCATCAATAGAGGTAGGATCACTTGATGAGAGTAAGCCAAACAAAATGATATCTTTTAGTGATGATCTAATCCTCAAAGGATCACTTGCACTTCCAATTATTAGGGTTTCAGAATGAGATGACTTGTACTCCCATCTAGATCTTCCTTTTGACTTATCTTGATTGTTTCTGACTTGATCAGATTCATCCATTGAAGATTTATCATATTCTTCTGATTTGCTTGTATCCTCTGATTTTTCAAGTTCTTCTGGTTTGTCTACATCTGCTTCCTATAGTTCCGATAAACCTACACTATCATCATTTTGCTTTGACTTTTTAAGGTCAAGTTTTTTGTCATCAAATTTAACATGTATGGATTCTTCCACAATATGAGTTTCCCTATTAAACGTTCTATAAGCCTTAGATCTTATAGAGTATCCAATGAAGGTATAATTTTGAGATCTAGAATCAAATTTATCAATGTTATCTTTTGTGTTCAACATATAACAAGTACAACCAAATTGTTTAAAATAAGATATGTTAGGCTTTTAACCTTTCCATAATTCATATGATGTTTTATTCAATATAGATCTAATTAAGACTCTTTTTTGAATATAACATGCAATATTCATTTCTTCAGCCCAAAAGTGTTTTGCAAAATTCATATCATTTAACATGATTTGAGCCATTTCTTGGAGTGATCTATTCTTTCTTTCTACAACTCCAAATTTGTTGGGGTGTTCGAGGAGAGGAGAAGTTGTGAGAGATTGCATTCCCATCACAAAAACTTTCAAAAAACTTGTTTTCAACTTCTCCACCATGATCACTTCTAATTGTTACAATCTTAAGACCTTTTTCATTCATTATTTGTTTGCAAAATGTGATAAACACTTTGTGGGATTCATCCTTACTTTTTAAGAATTTTACCCATGTTCACCTAGTGTAATCATCTACTATAACAAAGCCATATTTCTTTCCACTTAGAGAAGTTATTTTCACTTGTCCAAAGAGATTTATAAGTAAGAGCTCTAGGGGCTATGAGGTAGAAATTGAGTTCTTTGGAGTAAAGGAGTTCTTTGTTTGTTTTCCTTTTTGACAAGATTCACACATAATTTCAATTTTATAACTAAGTTTAGGTAAACCTCTAACTAGTTGAAGTTTATTCAATTTTGAAATTAATTTAAGGTTCGCATGACCTAATCTTTTATGTCAAATTAGTTTCTCTTTATTTACTGACATAAGACACTTATTGCCTTGCATGTTTTTTGATTGAATATAATATCATAATTATTATTACTTAACTGACTAATACTTAATAAATAATGCTTAAGACCTTTAACAACCAAAGCATCTTTAATAGAAAGGGAAATACCATTACCAACTATACATTGACCAATGATTTGACCTTTTTGCTTTCCTCCAAAAGTCATTGTGCCTCATTTGCTCAGTGTTAGTTCTTGGAATATAGACTTTTATCCCGTCATATAACGCGAGCATCCATTGTTCCGGTACCATGATTGGTGTTTTAATTGGATTGCTGCGGACATCTGCAACATAGATAATTTTGTTCTTTGGTATCTAAATTTGGTTGGGTTCTGGTTTTTTAGTCTTGAAAGTTTTCTTGTCTTTCCTTGTATTTAAAAATGGACAAGATATTTTTAAGTGACATTTCTTAGAGCAAACAATACACAAGATAATAGATGAATATGTTTAGGTTCAGTTACATTTTCTTCAAATCCTATACCTCTTTTACCATTTCTATTAATTCCATAAACCATAGAAACATATTTCCTTCTTTCGATACCATTAGCAAGAAGATCTTGAAATACTTTTTCATGCTTATCAGAGTTACACGTGGTATTTTCAATTGTTGTTGATATATGATTATTTTTCAAAGTTAGATTTTCAGCTTTAAGTTCAACAATATCAATTTTCAGAGTTGTATTTTCTGTTTTAAGTTCAGTAATATCAATTTTCAGAGTTGCATTTGTTGTTTTAAATTCAACACTTTAATTCTTTAACACATTAACTTTTTCAGTTATGTGTGCATTTTCTTTTCTAAGTGTTTTAAGTTTTAAAGACAATTAGTGATTCTTATTTAAAAAATCATTTATAGCAGTAGTTAAATCAAATCGAGTAAAGTCAGAAAATACCTCAATTTATTCATATGTTGATTCACTTCTAAAGTCATAATCTGTTTTGGATCAAAGGCGGAGCTTGTATAAGCCTTACAACCAAACCTACTTGTTCATCGTCAGAGGATTTATCAGAATCGTCACATGTAGCCATCAGACTCTTCTTTTTTGGTCTAGAATCTTTCCTCTGGTATTACCCTTTCTCCATATTTGGACAATCTAACTTGATATGTCCAGGTTCATTTGATCTATAACATATAATGTTGTTCTTGTCAAAAGTTTCATTTATTCCTCTATTGGACTGCTTGGAATCATTCTATGGGAAATATTTCCTCTTGATGTGCCACATCCTCTAAATTCTTCTGGATATGAAGGCAATCTCCTCTTCCTTTGAGTTCAGATTATGATCATCTGAATCACTCTCATCTGATTTTGATGTTGCTTTTACAACCTTCTTCTGCTTGGATTTCAAGGCTAGAGTCTTGTTCTTCTTCTTAGGCTTATCTTATTCCAGATCAATTTCATGTGATCTGAGGGAGCTGATTAATTCCTATAGCTTAAGAGTATTCATATCCTTTGCTTCTTGAATGATAGTGATCTTAGAACTCCTCTAGCTTGTCAGACTCCTTAGAATTTTCTTCACATGATCAGTAGTAATAACTCTTCTCAAGTACCTTTAGTCCCGAGACCAAGATCTAAAATCTGGAAAACATTGTTTCAATGTCTTTATCTTCTTCCATCTTGAACAGCTCATACTTTTTGTCTAAGAGGTTGGCATTTGCTTCTTGAATTTGCTTGATTCCTTCATAGGTCAGAATCAACTATCATGAATACTTTTTGTTGTCTCCTTGTTGGTGCACTTGTCAAACTCCTTGAAGGTGATTGCATTTATCATAAATGTTCTAGACTTATAGTGCATCTTGTACATCTTCTTCAGATCAACATTCATCTCCATTCTTGGAATTTCAATACCATAAGTATTCTTCGGAGCAATATAACAATTTTCCACTGAGTCCCAATGTTCATGATCTTGAGAAATATAGAAAATTCTCAAGTTGTCCTTCCAATATTCAAAGCATTTTCCATCAAACAGAGGCGACCTGTTGATGTTTCCTCTAGAAGCTTCTTCATTGAATCCAAACATATTGAACCCTTGGATCTTTTCTCAAACATTGTAAAGTGCTCAGCTTTAAGACTAAGGTATGATGCCAATTGAAGGTGTATACACGAGAATAGATGGTGAATTGTGTCTGCCAAAGTTGATAACTTTTTAATAATTTATAAATAAATAAAAAAACAAGTTCGGTTTTGATGACTTACTTGGAGTAGAAGCAATCAAATTCAACGACAACAAGCAATGAAAACATAAATAATTTGACACATAGATTTATCGTGGTTCACGACTAACTTGGCTACATCTAATCCCTCATTCAAAAGGCTTTAACTCAGTAATTCAAATACCTTGAATTAAAAAGTATTCGACCCTCCAAGCAGTTTTCCCAAATAGTGTGACAACCCTAGACTTTTGAGGAACTTACCACATTGACCCTACAAGCTAAGTCTTCTCATAACAACCTGACAACCCCAAATTGAAGAAGGAACTAAACCACTATCAGGTTGGATATAAAAGATTGGAACTTGAGTAATTGCTTCTAAAAAAGCTGATAATAATAATAACTCACACTCTAAGAAAAGAACACTCAAATAATATTTCTCATTTGAACTAGTGTTTCTCTCTTTGAACTCTAAGACTACTATTTTTTGCTTTTTGATGATTTTCTTCTTCAACCTCGAGTATCTATTTATAGTTAAAATTTGAGCTTTAATTTAGTACTGGTTTATTTTTTAATTGTATTTTGTTCATATTGCGTTTGTAAATTCTTTAAACTGATTATGTTCCTATTTTGTTTAGATTGAGATTATAAATTCTTTAGATTGATTCTGTTCAGATGCGTTTGTAAATTCTTAGATTGATTATGTTCATGTTTTGTTGTAGATAAATGTTGATCAAATCTTCTTCAAATCTTCTATAAATCTTAACCATGTCTTCTTTCATACTATTTGAAGTCAAACATATGGTTCTGATAAAATACTTTTATTATCATAAAAACTCTAAGTATAAAATGAGCTTGATTCCAATAATGTATTCATCAGCTTTTTTTATCACATACTCTTGTGATAGAGGAGTTGTGGAAGTCATCGAGGGATGTGGTGAAGGTAGTTAACGTTTATGCTCCTTGTGAGGTTCATCGAAAAACATAGTTATGGGCACTTTTAGCCCAAAATTTTGAGTTACAGTTGGATGTTTGTTGGTGCATTTGTGGGGATATTAATTATATTCAAAGTATAGACGAACAAAAGGGAGTGGAAGACGTTTCAAGAGAGAAGGAGATTAACAATTTTAATGATTTGATAGATAAAAATCTCTTGGTGGATTTACCTTTAATTAGAGGGATATTTATATGGTCAAGGTTGGATGGGGCTTGTATGAGTAGATTGAATTGGTTTCTTTTGTTGAAATTTTTTGTGAAACATGGAATGGTGCATTTCAATGGGAGTTGGAGATAACCTTATCTGATAGTTTTCGTATCTTGTTGTCTGATGTGATGGAGGATTGGAGACCTAGACAATTTAGAATGTTGAAATGTTGAGCAAAATCTCCAAGTTACCATGAATTTGTTCAAAACCATTGGAAGAATTTGTTGTTTGTCGAATAAGAAAGTTTTGTTTTGAAGGGAAAATTGAACGACATCAAATCATATTTCAAGGAGTGGCATAAAAATCATAGTAGCAACCTGGGTGAGCAATTGGGGTCCACTAACGAGAATATTAAGCGTTTGGATGGGACCAAGATTATGGAGAGACGTTTCTTATCAGCTCAATTATTTTTCCTTTCTAGATTGTATTGTAGTATTCTACGACAGAAATTAAGGGTGGGGTGGTTGAAGGAGGGTGACGTTAATTCAAAGTATGGAAAGATTTCTTCTAAGAGAAGACATAATACTATCTTGAGTAGTGAAACTGATGGTACTCAAGTAGCGGTGTAGAAAGAGTAACAAAATCTATTTTTCAATATTTTAAAAATCATTTTCAATCAAGTCGGGAGAGACGAGTTCAAGTGGAGAATTTTCATTTTAGACCATTAGTGTTGAAAAAGTTTCTCAATTGACTATAATGTTTGATGAACAAGAAATGAAGGCTAATGTGTAGGATGGATGAAGGATATCTATATCACTCACGTCCATCTACATGGTTTATTGTAGAAACAATAACCACCGTTATAATTATCTTGTTATATATAATATTTGATGACCTTAAAGTATACAACTCTCTAAGTAGAGATCGTATTGACTTCAAGTCGAATAACTACTTATTGTACCCTAATTTTGTTTGTCCACTTTTTTTTTTGTAAGTATAAAATATTAAATAACAATGTTAGTTGAACTCAACTTTAATTTTATTAACTTATTTTAGATCAAAATTTAGAACTACAATAATTTACAAAAAAAGATAATAATAACAATAATAATAATGATTGAGAAAACACGTGTTTGCTTAAATAAAATAAATAATAAAGAAAAAAGGAACAGCCAAAACCCAGCTAAAAAGTTAAAACAAATTACAAAAAGAAAAAACTTTAAATCTAATCTTCTATACATTATAATAGTACAAACATAATTTTATGGCAAGTGTAACATATGTCACTTGACTATAATGTTTGATGAACAAGAAATGAAGGCTAATGTGTAGGATGGATGAAGGATATCTATATCACTCACGTCCATCTACATGGTTTATTGTAGAAACAATAACCACCGTTATAATTATCTTGTTATATATAATATTTGATGACCTTAAAGTATACAACTCTCTAAGTAGAGATCGTATTGACTTCAAGTCGAATAACTACTTATTGTACCCTAATTTTATTTGTCCACTTTTTTTTTTGTAAGTATAAAATATTAAATAACAATGTTAGTTGAACTCAACTTTAATTTTATTAACTTATTTTAGATCAAAATTTAGAACTACAATAATTTACAAAAAAAGATAATAATAACAATAATAATAATGATTGAGAAAACACGTGTTTGCTTAAATAAAATAAATAATAAAGAAAAAAGGAACAGCCAAAACCCAGCTAAAAAGTTAAAACAAATTACAAAAAGAAAAAACTTTAAATCTAATCTTCTATACATTATAATAGTACAAACATAATTTTATGGCAAGTGTAACATATGTCACTTAATTAATCTAACTACATATTATAATATTTCTATTAATAGTAATTTATCTATTGTTATCTTTTAATTGTTTTTATTTATATATTTAATTTTTGATGATTAATTTAATATTTTCTATAAAAATTGATTGTAAGTTGTACTAAGAATACAATGCATGCATATTTTCAATGAACTTTTAGCGACAAATAAAAATTCGTGAATTCGAAAAATTAAATAGGACAATAACAATTTGTCAACAAAAAGAAAAAAGTCAATAACAAAAACCAAGCATATGCACCGTTTAGTTTTTTTTTTCTTCCATTATTTTACTCTTTTTATATTTGTTGTCTTTAACCGTTACTGTTTTGTTCCATTCCATTGATATACACAGTACGCTTCATCTCCCCCATTTAATTTGTTTCTATGGATTTGTATAATAAAACCATTCATCTATCAAGAAATATGAAATCATCCTTCCTTTTTATCTTCCGATAGTTTTTGCATTTGCAATGAAACATGAAAAACATACATCTTCATTTTCCTTTCATTTATTTTTGCAAGCTTTTCTTCTTAAATACTATTCCCTGTCATGATTTCCTCGAAGTTACATTTAGGTGGTTTTGTATTTATTTTTTACTACTACTTCTTAGATGATAGTTATGTTGTGGTTTCAACCTTGATTTATTTGAATGGTTGTAATGACTCATTACATGACATTTGATTCTCAATCTTTTTTGAAGTATACTTCTCCTTCTTAGGGATGGACATTGAGTCGGTTCGAATCCAAAAGCAACAATTGGTCCAAACCACGAGTGAAACACAGTGGCTCAATATAGCCCATTTAATACCACGGTTTGAACGAGTTACGGGTTATCGGATAAAATGTCTGGGTTGATTGGTTTGGGCCAATTAGTGGACTATAAAATATATTTGGCCGAACTACATTTTTATTTTATTTTTATGTGAATACCAATTTTGACCCGGTTTTTTGTATCTATTTTGGAGACAATTATTAGACACATTTTATAAACTTTTTATTTGGGGTTCATTTGTACATATTTGATATTTTTCTATTGAAGAACCATTTAGACTATCCGTCCAATTTAGTCATAGCTACAAACTCAAATTTTCGTGTTACATACTAATATCAAATTAAGCATACCCAACTGACTCAAGTAAATATTTTTACTGACATACAAGTCCTAGTAAAAATACTCAACAATATGAATGTACGTTGAGACACAATATTAAGTTATAAAAATCAAGCACTAACGAACTGTTTAAGTTTTAATTTGAATCATGTCATGAAAGGCTACAGACTGTTTCAAATGACTCTATTGCGAAATGACGATATTACAAATCAACACAAATTTTAGAGATGAAATTATAATTATCATCAGCTTGTAATTTTTGCTGCACATCCTGAGAAATCAACAACAAATGCAAGTCAATATAAATTATTGCTAATAATGAAGATATAAAATAACATTGAACATGTTAAACATAGTCATCTTACTTTTCTCCTCTATGCTTAATGAATGATTATACAACTTGTTACCACAATTGGTGAAATAGCTTGGAATTGAACCTGATATAAACAGAAATCAGATTTTAATAAAACACAAATGAGGAGATAATTAGAAAAAACAGAACAAAGAAAAGTAATAACAATGACACCCCATCAAACATAATAGAGAAGTTCATAATTCTTACCACATCAAGTAGAAATCAGTAATAACAATGGCACCTCAAGATCAAGATAGTGAAGATTAATTTGAATTAGAAACACCTAAATAAAATTAACACCACAAACCAATTATATTTGCTTGATTGAATAATTACTAAGTAACAAGTATTTAATAAATGTATCTAATCATCATAAAACTTAATTTTAAACAAATAAAATTTAAAATAGCAACATATAAGCATATATGTAATGTATTTGCTCAGGTCTACAACATGTTATTCCTTTGACCATAATAACGAGTCTAAAATCTGAAGGTATGTATATCTCTTGCTCTCTACATGCCAACCAAATGATTAATAAAATGACTCAAGTATCTAAGAAAAACACCAAGACAACACCAACATTAAAATTTGACACTAAATTGAAATATATTTGGATTTATTAGCATAGACAAAATTAACATCATCAAACTAAAACAACAACATCATTAATAAATTGAAAGACAAAAAATAAGGCATTTTGTGAGTATCAAATAAACATAAATAATAGATAGTAAATAAATAATAAATTAAAAGTAAAAATCCATACACTTCACAAAATATAGCGTCAACGCTGTCATTATGTCATAGAGTCAAATGCAGTGAGTCAAAAGTGTGATCCAAAAAAGTCAGACCTGAAACAGTTGGAACTAATTAATTAGTACAAAAACAAAAGTTAAATTCTCATTTGAAAAACTTCAAATTAGAAACAAGTAAAGAGTTGAGAATGACATACATCGATTTTAATCAAGCACAACCAGATGGTTGTGCTTGTGGCTGTGATGATGAGCCACCTGAAGCAACATTTCCTAGTGACATACGTTGGAACTCTATAAAATAAAAACATCACAATTTATTAGATATATACATTTTTATGAATTGAAGCTAATTAAATATACATGAATAATTTTACCTGCTATAATTTCTTCATAAAGTTCGATCACTTCCATGAGCATCAAGTCTTTGAAATAGGTGAAGGAAAATTTCAACCAATTTTGAGTACAAATTAATGCCTCTGTCATTTATGGTTTTAGAGAGCTCCTGAAGGTTTCTATTACTCTACCCACAGTGCTGAAAGCACTTTCAAACGCAACTGTAAAGACCAACATGGCTAATTATACATATTTGAGTAACTCTTATACTAATTATACAGATTAGTTAAATTATCTTTTATAGAGATGAGTAACTCTTTAGCAAATGTTTCTTTAGTTGCATACATATCCTTAAAAGATTATTCCACATATTTTAACTTATAACGCGGATAAAAAATTACCCAAAAATACAACAGCTGATTTATTTTTTCTACATTTCCCCAATACTTTTCATATTTTGCCATCATATCCACACCCGCATTAGCAAAAAAAATATTTAAATTTAAAGAAGCAAAATCTAGCCCACAATAGATTGCATACATTTGGTGAAAAATTGTATGAATACTCACATGTTGTGAGGTAAAAAACACCCTTGTTGCCTAAGAAAATAACTTCAAAAAAGTTGCAAAAGCCCGAGCAATATCTCAATCAAAACTACTTGGGGGACTAGCATCTCCAAAAAACTCCTTGTGACTAGAATCCCTTTCTTCAAGTTTTTCAAAGGCTACTTGAAACTTCTCAACAACCTCCAACATCAAGTAAGTTGAGTTCCATCGAATGGAAATATCAATAGAAACCATTTTTTTACAAGAAATTCTAGTAAACTCTATATATTCCCTAAACATGGCAGCCTTATGAGGTAATAAATTAACAAACCTATCATTCCTAATGGTAGAGATGGACAAGTGTTTCTCTGTCAAACCGTCATTTACAACCAAACAACACCTCATGCGGAAAAATTCACCATTCCCCATCAACTAATTCATATTTTTAACTTTTTTCTTCAAAAGTGTCATTGCTACATCATTAGATGATGCAATATCAATCGTTATTGATGACACATTTTGAATTCCCCAATCCTTTAAAACTTCTTCTATCTTTTTACCTACGATTACACCCTTGTGGTTAGGGATAAATGTGAAGCTAATTATTCTTTTTTTTATAATTCCATTCATTATCGACAAAATGTGATGTAAGAGTCAAGTAATTAAGGTTTTGAATTGATGTCCAACAATTAGTATTAAGGGCCACCCTATTGCAATTAGACTTAAAGAAAGCTTTCAACTTAAGTTTTCATCCAAATACAACTGAAGCAATCTCTAGCTATTGCAAGCCTAGATGGAATGGTAAATTGGGGTTGCAATTTTTTACACAAGTATTTAACTCCTTCACTCTCAATCGCCTTAAATGATTGTTCATCTAACACCACGAAAACAGACACTGTCTTACGACAAGTTTGAAGGTTAAATCTACTACTAGTTGGAACTAAACTAGATCCCTCAACAGATGGAAATGTAAGAATTGTTTGGTCAGGGTTGTTTAACACGAGAAGTGGTTTTTTGAAACATTTATTAACGTGTTTGTTCATGTTAGTGGTACCATGAGATTTAGAGTACACAAATACCTCTTGTGGCAGTGTTTACACGCTGCAGTATCAACGTCACAATCAGGTACCCTGTTGAAATGTTCCCAGCAGTTTGATGACTGCCTAGACCCACTTGCATTAGGTTTTCTCTTCTTTGTTTCTTGGGTATTATCCAATGAAGGTCCAACACCATTAGTTATTGTTGCTGCTACACCATATTCATTATTGTTGATATTTTGAGTAGGTACATTTTGACTAGGCCGATCCATCACTGAAATAATGAAGGAGCTTTAATCAATAAATATCAACCACATTAACGTTCAATATTTAAAGGGTTGTAAGTTATTATTTAAGGGATTGTATTAAGATTTAAGGAATTGTTACAAAAATTTAAGTGGTTGTAATAATATTTAAGGGGTAGTATTTTGATATTTAAAGGGTTGAACTAATATTTATATGGGCAATTATTTAATAAAGAGGTTGTATTGAAAAAAACTGAAAAAACATAAGCTATGTTCTAAAATCATACATTACATTTACAAAAAAAAAAAGGTAGTATACATACTTCCAAAAACAGTAGCTATGCATACTTCCAAAATCATACATTACATTTAGTAATTACCATACATTAAAAAAAAGTAGCTATGAATACTTCCAAAAACAAAATCATACATTTAGACAACACATATCATACATCACAAATAATAAAAACTGAAATCGAAAAAGGAAAATTAATCATAAACATACATTTAGTAATTATCATACATTTTAAAAAGCAACAGTTACGTTCTAGAATCATAAATTACGTTTAAATAAGAAAGTAACATATAATACATTTAAATAAAACAAAAACATGCATTAAGAAGAAAAAAAACATAAGCATACATTACATTAATAAAAAAAATAGAAGCATGCATTTAGGTAAAAAAAATTTAAGCATACATGATAAAAACAAATAAACAAATAAAATTGAAGAAAGAAACTTAGATATACACTTACACATCTCTCTTTTTTAATAGATAGAACACATAAACTTATTTATAATTAAAAACATATTTGGACTTGCAAACTGCTTTTATTGTGGCCAGAAACATATCTGAAATACTTGGACTTGCAAACTGCTTCTATTGTGGCCAGAAATGGTACGGCCCATTCCATGTTGCTGCAAAGCAAGGTCATCTTGGTAAGAAACAACATAGGATACTGTTTGGGCCTAAGGGTCCCTATAATTTCCTTCATATTTTTTTTTTTTTTTTTCTGTTTATTTTGTCTTTATAAACAATTATACTAGGTCAATGAATGGAATTAACCACCCTTAAAAGATTGTGTGTGGGTCTATCTTATATACTTCTTACCAGCTAATTTATGATGTAAACCAAAATTCATAATGTCCTTTCAGTTGCTTTCCACAATTTTGTTTGAGTAAGCATCAATTTGTATTTGTCAAATTTTATTTGTTTAAGAATGTTGTTGGACATTAAGTCAAAGTAAAAAAAGAATGTTGTTGGACATTAGTGTTTCCTAGTTAAAGAAACACCGTCTAGAAATTATTATATTATTCTTCCCTCGAGACTTTGTAGTTTCTCTATGTGTGTGTTCATATGGAAAATGAAGGAAAACTATCTCTCTGTGCATATAGAAAATGAAGGAAAAATGAAATTAGAGAAGACAAAATATAGTTGCATTATCGTGGCCAGAAGTAAATTGACGTATAGATCTAATATCAACATTGTAGTTATATTGTAGTTATATTATTTTACAATTGTATATTTGGGTCCAATTTTTTGCTGCTTTGTCTTTCAAATCGTGTGTTCTTTTATGTTTCAAATGTATTACTATAGTTCAGACAAGGAGTATCCAAGATTGTTTTTTACAAATGTTTCATGTCTGTTATTCCATGTCTCACTATAACTTGACTGAGAAAAAAAAAATCTTGCAAAGGTTATGAGAGAACTGCTGCACTCTTTTCACTATAACATCATAACAACAAAAAAAGTTCAACAAAAAATCATAAAATCATAAAATTACAAAAATCATAAAATCAAAAACAAAATCAGAAACCGACCTATTATACAATAAATACTAACGATAAAAAAAGAAACCCTAAAAGACTCAAAATAGATTAAAAAATCAAACCCATAACAAAAATAAAACTTCAACAAAAATTAAAATATGAGAAAAATCATAATACAAAAACAAAAAATTCAGAAACCCAAAATAGATTCAAAATTCAAACGAAGAACAAAACAAAACTTCAACAAATTTAAAATGTCAAAAAACTCATAAAACACAAAAGAAAATAAAAAAACCCAGAATACCATTATACAATAAATACTAACATTTTCGTTCTTAGTGACGAAAAATGGTAGTGACAGCGACAAAGATAGAGGTGGCTACGATTCAAATCAAAACATAAAACGATGGAGATCGCGTGAAGGATGTGTGGTTGCGTGTAACACCCCGTTTTTCAAAGCGTGAGTGTATTTTTTTTTTCAAAAGGAATTAAAATAAAACAGGAAAATAAATAAGGTAACACACGTTTGGATAAATATTTAAGTCGTAATACAACGACAAATAAGTCAACAGAATTTACGAGCAACGGAAAAATTCTTAATCCATGAATTCAAAATATATACATAACAAAAGTAGTACAGTCTTCCAGTTTAAAAATAAACGCAACCCCAAAAGAAAGACATCCGTTCCCTTTGTGACAACCTAGTCTGATCATTTTACAAAATAACTAAACACCCTGAGTGATCTCCACGCGCCCCGTGAGATCCTCATAACGTAGCTGCAGTCAAGCGTTCCCATCTCCATTTCCGTCCGTAGGGTACGAACCGGTAGGATCGTCCTGACTTTCATCTGAGGGCAAAGCCCAGATTTCCATAATAATTGTAAAGGTCACCAACCGAAAATAACAGTTAACACATAACATTTAAGTTTTAAATGCTAAAAATAACTTTTCAACTAAGCATGCACCTTATCAGGATTTTCAATATGCGAAAAGTTCATACAATACTTTGCCAATTAAAAATGAAAGCAAAATGAAGTTCTCAATCCCCTAATGAAAACATAACAAATCAAGACATGGATAAGTTAATGAGTAATCAAACATCTAACTCAAACTGAGGATTTTCACTGAGCCAATCGATTGGGAAATCGATTGGGGTGAAGGATTTTAATGAAAACAGAATCCTGGGCTGAAATCAATCGATTGGGAAATCGATTGAGTGAGCACAGAGCCCCCTGGTTTTAAGCCAATCGATTTCCAAATCGATTTGG
The DNA here is from genome assembly GCF_000331145.2 of Cicer arietinum. Taxonomy (NCBI): domain Eukaryota; kingdom Viridiplantae; phylum Streptophyta; class Magnoliopsida; order Fabales; family Fabaceae; genus Cicer; species Cicer arietinum. The sequence goes on along the minus strand of NC_021162.2, from coordinate 20,528,752 downwards.
TCGAATATGGCTGAGTCCCTGACTTAAGGCCCAATCGATTGGGCAATCGATTTCTTAAAGGATTTTTGAAAACTGATTACGAAATCGATTGGCTAATCGATTTTGTCAATTTGGCCAAGCCCCTGTTTACCCATCCAATCGATTGGGAAATCGATTTCCCTGTGTATTCTTTCAAAAATTCATAACTAACTCAATCACATTCATACATAATCTCAAATCCTAACACTTAGCACTGATAACGCAATCGCTACAACATCATTAGTTTCGAAATAGTATTGCAAGCAAACATGTTATCACCAAATTCCAAAACATAACACTTAACATTTATAACACAATTAATACAACATCATGGGTTTCAAAATGGTATTGCAATCCAACATGTTATCACCAAATTCCAAAACATAACACTTAACATTTATAACACAATCAATACAACATCATGGGTTTCAAAATGGTATTGCAATCCAACATGTTATCACCAAATTCCAAAACATAACACTTATAACACAATTACTACACATACCAAATGAACCAACAATTCACAATTTAACAGGGTGTAGTCTCTCACGGACAAACACCTGTGCAGTCTCTCACGGACAAACACAATTCCCTCAGGAACGTAAGTCGTAAACGTACCACCTATCACGGGTCAGTACTGTTTACCGAGGTGCCACCTATCCCGGGTCTGCACAACTTACCAAACGTAAATCGTAAACGTACTGTCTATCACGGACCCGTACCGTTTACCAAGGTGCCACCTATCACGGGTCTGCACGATTTACCAAAACATACATAAGTAAACGAGACATTAAGAGATTCCCCATTCTTAATTCTCATTTAACTTAACGATTCTCAAAAACAAAACATTCAGTAAATAAGTCATTAAGAGATTCCCCATTCTTAATACTCATTTACTGAAACGATTTTCAAAAACAAACATTAAGTAACCGAGACATTAAGAGATTCCCCATTCTTAACACCCAGTTAACTTAAACGATTTTCGAGACATTAAGAGATTCCCCATTCTTAACGCCCAGTTTACTTAAACGGTTTTCAAAACAAAATATTAAGTAACCGAGACATTAAGAGATTCCCCCTCCTTAACGTCCAGTTAACTTAAACGGTTTTCAAAACAAAATATTAAGTAACCGAGACATTAAGAGATTCCCCCTCCTTAACGTCCAGTTAACTTAAACGGTTTTCAAAACAAAATATTAAGTAACCGAGACATTAAGAGATTCCCCATTCTTAACGCCTAGTTAACTTAAACGATTTTCAAAAACAAATATTAAGTAACTGAGACATTAAGAGATTCCCCATTCTTAACGCCTAGTTAACTTAAACGATTTTCAAAAACAAATATTAAGTAACCGAGACATTAAGAGATTCCCCATTCTTAACGCCTAGTTAACTTAAACGATTTTCAAAAACAAATATTAAGTAACCGAGACATTAAGAGATTCCCCATTCTTAACGCCTAGTTAACTTAAACGATTTTCAAAAACAAATATTAAGTAACCGAGACATTAAGAGATTCCCCCTCCTTAACGTCCAGTTAACTTAAACGGTTTTCAAAACAAAATGTTAAGTAACCGAGACATTAAGAGATTCCCTATTCTTAACGCCCAGTTAACTTAAACGATTTTCAAAAACAAATATTAAGTAACTGAGACATTAAGAGATTCCCCATTCTTAACGCCTAGTTAACTTAAACGATTTTCAAAAACAAATATTAAGTAACTGAGACATTAAGAGATTCCCCATTCTTAACGCCTAGTTAACTTAAACGATTTTCAAAAACAAATATTAAGTAACTGAGACATTAAGAGATTCCCCATTCTTAACGCCCAGTTAACTTAAACGATTTTCATAAACAAATATTAAGTAACCGAGACATTAAGAGATTCCCCATTCTTAACGCCCAGTTAACTTAAACGATAAAAAAAAACAAATATTAAGTAACCGAGACATTAAGAGATTCCCCATTCTTAACGCCCAGTTAACTTAAACGATTTTCAAAAACAAATATTAAGTAACCGAGACATTAAGAGATTCCCCAATGCAAACATATTTATTGACTTATATGTTTTATTTTATAGTGCCCTCGTCAAACTAACAACATAGGCTACATGTACTATATATTGCGATTCATAAAGGAGATTGTTGATATGAATCAAACTATAATCCCAGAAACGGTACAATATTTTCATTATATTTTGATTTTCATATATAAATTATGTATATATTTGATTCTAACTTATTTATGTTCAAATTTTATATCGCACAATACCTTGACAATTCCAGTCCAACATACTCTGAAAGATATCTAATTGAAATAAAGGAAGACTGATGTAAGTATGTGATCGAAATGAAAATTATTTGATTTGCTGGGAAATTGGCATGCTGCAAGGTTGTGAATATGTAAATGTAAAAAATATGTGTTGTGTTGCAAGGTTCGGTTGTGACTATGTAAAGTTATATAGTTCTGTGTTTTTGTGAATATGTAAATGTAAAAAATATGTAATCGTGTCAAGTTATATAGTCCTAGTTCTATTGTGAATATGTAAAGTTATATAGTTCTGGTTTTGTTGTGAATATGTAAAGTTATAAAGTTATGTAGTTCTGTTGTTGCGAAAATGATTGCTGAATGAAAACTGATTGTAAACTGATTGCTGGATGAAAACTGATTGTAAATTGATTGCTGGATGAAAATGATTTTGGAAAAAAAATTAAAAGACAACGCTTTCTTAAAAAAAATGCCATAAAAAACCTGTTTATACAAACAAGCGTTATTTTAAAAATTCCATTTACAATATTTTTTAATAAAAATAGAATAAGAATGCACCTACTACAACGTTTTTTTTGGAAAAGTGGTGTAAAACGTGCATAAGAATGCACCTATTACAGCGCTTTTTTGAAAAAGCGCTGTAAAACGTGCATAAGAATGCACCTATTACAACACTTTTTTGAAAAAACGTTATAAAACTAGTACAACAAGTAACGCGTTTTTAGAAGGGATTTACGGTGTTTTTTTGAAAAAGTGCTGTAAAACTAGTACAACAAACAACGCGTTTTTGAAGGGATTTACAACGCTTTTTTATTTATTTTAAAGAGCGCTGTTGTATGTTTTTAAGGCGCTAGATACTACAACGCTTAATTTTTTGAAAAAACACTGTAAATGGCTTAAAAAAAGCGCTGTAAAATACTATTTTTCGCGTAGTGTTGTCACAATTTTGTGAGTGTATTTGGTCCTCACAAATCCTTGTTTTTCTTGTAGTGATAGGAATATCAATCAACAACAACAATTTTATAATACAACATTCACTAAAGTGAGTATGCCAAATTAACTCTCAAAGAAGGTAAAACTCGGACTGTATATGAAAATAACTAACTCAATGATATTAATAACATAATAAAATTATAGATCAAACGGAACAAATTTTCTACACACTCGTGTGTGCCTTCTTTTTGTTTGTGTGGTTACTCTGTTTTGTGTTTTTGCATTAAAGATTTGAAATCCCTTTCCTTCCTTTTATATTCCTTTATATGGATCAAGCCTAATAAATCATATTTTTTTCTTTTTCTTTTATTTCAATAATAACAATACTAATAATAATTATAATACTAATACTAATAAAATTGATGGATTTCACTTAGGGAATGAGTCCAACCAACGTTAATAAGCACTATATATAAGTGGAATTCCATATAACATTAGACATTGTCATTATATACATTAACGACAATCTTACAGACAACTTCTTAATTTGATAAATATTAACTAAAGGAAGGACGTTGAACATCACTAATATTATTGTTGAACTAGATTCGAAGATAGGAGTGGATGGTTTCAATTGCACGATAGATGATGTGCTTGAATTTGGCATAATTAGTAATAAGTGCTTGAATTGTGCCTCACACTCTAATGACTATTTTATTTTCTACAACCTCCCATGATTTCGATATTTATCCCATTTGTATAGTTGATTTGATCATTAATGTAATGTAAAAGTTTTGTTTATTAAAAAATGAGTATATCATATTGAAGCAAATCAAGAGGACTTCATCCACTATTAGAAAATAAAAACAAGTACAATTCTTAGGAAGAATTTTAGAGAAAATAAGGAAACAAAAATCCACCGCAAGTTACAATTTATTGACAACCAAATGAACCTAAATGAACTAAACCAAATTACTAGAGAATGATATTTCACAAACATAGATCATTTTGTTCATTAAGCTAAGCTTTCTTTGGCAAAGCAAATGAAGTGAAAATTGATGCTATGGCTGTGAATAGAAATCCAATAAGAAGAAGGCCAGCTGAGGCATTACCCTTTTCGAAAAACGAGTTTAAAGGTAAATCTTGTGCTTTGAAGAGTCTATGCATATCTTCAGAGGCACCAAATCCAGCAGCTGAACCGGAAAGTAGAAAGTATGAAATAATCTGTCCAAGAAAATAACCAAATGTTGTTTAAAATGACAATAACATTATTCCAATTTAACTATATTAAATCTGTTTTACATATTTATAAAATTATCACCAACTGATTTTGTTAACTAGTTTATACAACAGAATTAAATATACCTCCACCTCATTTGTTAAGTATGGTCGCATGTCAACAACTTAGCTGTATTAAAAACTCAATTGGCTAAGAGTGATGCTATATTTTGAAATTTTAGTTACATACATCAATAATTTTTCGATGACCACTTTTATTTATTTATATTTTATTCGATAGAAAATATGTTTGAAGAGATGTTATGGGATGTTGATGTACCTTATCACCAAAGAAATCAAACATATAGCCTCCGTTACCGGTTAATACGCGGTTTCCTGAGACCACAGGGAAAATTGAAAGTGCCAGCTGGAGCAGGTTGTATGCAAATCCAATTACTATTGTGGAGATCATGTATCTATATTTTCAAAATTGTAGTTACTTAATTAGTAAAGATGAAAAAACAAGATTATACATGAAAGTTTGTAAATTAATTAATTTGAGCCACTGCTTTGAATATCAAAAACCAAAAAACATGAATTTATCTATTTATATCCTTTTTGAATATTTTTACAAATATATATACTCCTTATAAAAAATGTGAAACATTAAATACACTCACAAATATTTAAAAGATAAAAATTAAAAACATAAAAAAAATCATTTAAACAATAAATGTATCTTAAAATTTACAAATATTTTTTATAAATAAATAGAAAAAAAAAATATAATTAGACCGGAGACAGTAAGTAATATATATGGTAGGAGCCATATGATAAGAGTCGTCAATGGAGAAGGAAGAGAATATTATTTCATAAAAAAGATATTGGTTATCATATTAAATTGTTAGGTAACAATTTTTCACATTTTCTAGAAACATGTATAGGATCTCAAAATCAAGAGTTTAATTGTCGAATGCCGTTAATTTTTTTTATATTTTCAGAATTTGACGACCATTCATATATATGTCTCTTAAAGTAATTATAAAAAAAATTTAACTAATTTTAATAATTAAACAATTATGATTAATTGATAATATAAAATATTTTTATATTATCAATGTATACAAATTAAATTTTAAACTGAAAATGAATTCTAATAATAACTAGCTACATGTAACAATATGTCCTTCTCAAATTGCTAATTATAACTATTGAAGATTATATATATATATATAACATTAATTAATCATCTGATCTCAAATAATAAAGTTGGAAAAACAAAAACTAATTTTTATTGTAGTTTTATTCTCTTTAATTTCAAAACTAACTCCTATTTTTTATTGAAATTCAGTTATTTTTGTTTCTCATTTAGTTTTTAGAACTCATAAATGATGATGTATCATATTTTTTTATTTAGTTTATAATATATATATATTATAAATCTATCTAAATAATTCAAATAAAAAAACTTGTTACATCACTATTTTTTGGTTTAAAAATTCGAATAAATAACCAAAAATTTAATTATAAAAAGAGGATCAATTTTATAATAAATAAAAATATAGAAAAACTAAAATTTCAATTAAACTAAAAAAAAATGTTTTGCTCACCGATAAGCATGTATATCTTTGAACTTGATTTCAATTTCCCCAATACTGCTTTCTACAGTTTCTTTGTCTATAGCAACGAGTATGAGAGCAATGAGAAGGAACACAAAGGTTAAGACCCTTAAAAGGAGAAGAACGGTTCTTGAAGCTGCCGAGCTTGAGGGCGTGCTAGTGGTGTTTGTGTCAACCATCTTAGCCTTTCTAATTCTCTAATTCTTAGTTTTAAAATAAAAAACTTGCTTCCATTCACAAATGTGGTGCAGTTTATGGCCTTTTATAACATTTTGATGTTGACCCAAAAAATAAACGAAAAATGGTTTGATATTATTTATATGGTAATGTTAATTTGTCATTATAATTGTAAAAAGTTTTACAATTTTATCACATTACAAATATTCTTGAATATGCATTTAGAGTAATTACAACAAAAGTCAAATAAATATCTTTAATAATTCAACAGTTTTAATTGATTGATTATAAATTAAATTATGTATTTTATTTTAATTCAACATGTTATATGATAATGTATATGAATTAAATTATATATTTTATTTTAAAAATTATGTTAATTTTATTATATTTTTTACATATAAATATTAGTGATTAATTATTTAGTAAGAAGGAAAAATTTTAATAGTACAAATTAAATTCTTGATTTTTTTGTCAATACTTCTTTGATGTCTTTTAAATTATCAAGTGAACTATGTACGCCGAACAATTTTAACTGTGTTTTATTCGAGAAAAGAACGTATAAATAAAAAATGTCAACCGCTAAATGTATATGTTGAATGATTCGGGAGTAAGATAAAAATGGGAAGACTTTGAAATAGTGGCATCACAACGTGCCTCATCGATCAGTTGATTGACTAGAATCTGTGGTTGCTTAAAAATTTAATTTCTATGAAGATTACATCCTTTGATACATTGACTTCACATTGGTTTACTAGCTGTAATTTTTTAATTTGTACTCTACACATCTTGTCCCAAAGAAGTAGCTTTGGTGATTTTGAATATTAATATATTTTCTTACAACAAATTAACTACTAATATTTATTTAAACAAATAACTATTAAAAATTACTACACAGCTTTGATTTGATATATCGTATTTTATAATGGATTATATCGTGCTGGCTAGAGAATCTTGGATCCTTAAATTAATTCCAACCGAACTAATATAAAACTTGTGCTTGCGCGGTCAACTGTTTTTTAGTGGGTCAACAAAATGAGGAACTATATTTTAGTCAAAATCAATGCCTAAACTAGGGATGTAGAATTCGACCTCAAAAGCCATATTTCTTCGATAAATTTAATTTAAAATAAGGGTTGGGCACGACATCTATTTTCAAGAAAGCATGACCATGAGAGAGATGAGGTGCATTGGACACTACCAAACTAAGAGAGTATGCTAGAAAAGGCAGTGGCACGCCACAATCTAACACATGATTACTAGTAACGGCAGTTCAAACATATTCTTAGTACGCCAAAGTTATGGTTGGAAGATTTTAGACTTTTATATTTATGTCTATAAATACATTTTTGAATAACATTTTAAACACATTTAATATTAGAAGATATATGTCATTCAATTTCTCATGAGACTGCATTGGTTTAGTCAGCTTGTCATAAGCTGCACTAGTTCAGTCAACTCCCTCAGCCAGCAAGTCTGCCTATGAGTCACAGCTTACATGCTTCCATTTAGTGAGCTCATGCATTGGTTTAGTTAGCTTGCCATAAACCTACACTAGTTTAGTCAGCTACCTATCAGCCCACATCAACAAGCTACCAATACGTAGCTAGTCTTGTGCCAATCATCCACTCAACTTTATTCCTTGCTTGGTCACAATTAGTTAGGCATATTAATCTGTTTAGTTAGTTTGCTATTGGTCAACGGAGTTAGCTATTGGAGTGACATTTTTTTAAAGCAAACAGTACACAAGATATCAGAAGGAATAAGTTTAAGTTCGGTTACACTTTCTTCAAATCCTATACCTCTTTTACCATTTCTATTAACTCCATAAATCATAAAAGCATATTTGCTTATTTCCATACCATTTACAAGAAAATCTTGAAATAATTTTTCATGCTTATCAGAGTTACATGTGGTATTTTCAATTGTTGTTGAACTATAGTTATTTTCCAGAGTTAGATTTTCAGCCTTAAGTTCAGCAATATCAGTTTTCAGGTTGCATTTTCTGTTTTAAGTTCAGTAATATCAGTTTTTAGAGTTGCATTTGCTACTATAAATTCAACACTTTGATTCTTTAACACATTAACTTTTTCAGTTAGGTTTTGCTTTTTCTTTTATAAGTGTTTTCAGTTTTAAGGACAATTTGTGATTCTTATTTAAAAAATCATTTATAGTAGTAATTAAATTAGATCAAGTAAAGTCAGAAAATACCTCAATTTCTTCATCTGATTCACTTCCAGAGTCAGAACCTGTGTAGGATCAGAAGACAAAGTTGGTATAAATCTTATTTCATACTCTTTGAAGTCAAATATATTGTTGTCATGAAATATTTTTGTTAACATCAAAACTCTAAATGTAAAACTAACTTGGTTCCAACGATCTCCCCTCTTTTTGATGATGACAAAATTTATATTTTTTATAATATTTTTATTTTATTTCTTTGACTCCGCCTAACTTAGGGCTCCCACTAAGTCTTACTATCATTTTATGCCCACATTATCAAATATATTTCTCCCCCTTTTGTCATCAGACAAAAATATTTGAAAGTGAGACCTTTTATTTTTTTTCCATTTCTTTTCATCTTTTTTGTTTTTTTCATTTTTTTTAATTTCATGTTTTTGAATAACATGAATATCATATAGTTCAAGAAAATATAAAAACTAATGTAAAACTAAACTACTTTAAAGTTATCACAACATCAGTCAAGTATGAAGGTAAAGTTTAGGTTTTTCTTGATGAAGTCAAACCTATCTTCAGGTAGTGGTTTGGTGAATATGTCAACCTTTTGGTGTTCAGTGTCTACAAACTGAATGTTTAGTACCCCTTTTTGAACAAAGTCCCTAATGAAATGATGTTTGATCTCTATGTGTTTAGCTCTAGAATGTAATATAGGGTTTTTGGTTAGAAAAATGGTAGAAGTGTCATCGCAGTAGATGGGAATGTTGGATTCTAGGATTTTGTAGTCTTCAAGTTGATGTTTCATCCAAAGTAGTTGAGAACTGTAGCCAGCTGCTAAAATTTACTCAGACTTTGCTGTTGACATTGCAATTGTATTTTGTCTCTTACTTGACCAAGATATTAAGTTGTCACCTAAAAATGTGCAGTTGCCACTAGTGCTCTTTCTATCAAGTTTATCTCCAATATAATCAAAATCACAGTATCCACTATGTTTGTACTTAGGAGATTTCTTGTTGAACAAGATAAGGTTGGTAGTGTCTTTTAGGTATCTAAGGATTCTCTTAACATCAGTTAAATGTGATTCCCTAAGGCCAGCTTGAAATCTTGTACATAAACTTACACTAAACATGATGTCAGGTCTGGAAGCGGTAAGGTAAAGTAGGGATCCTATCATTCCTCTATAGGTTTTTTGGTCAACTTTTTCGCATGAATCATCTTTTTTAAGTGAGCAAGTAGGGTGCATTGTTGTAGCCATATGTTTGCAATCACTCATCTTAAACTTCATAAGAAGCTCTTTTATATATTTAGTTTGATGAATGTATATACCTTTTTTACTTTGCTGAATTTGTATCCTAAGAAGAACTTAAGTTCTCCCATCATACTCATTTGAAATTCAAGCTGCATCAATTGAGAAAATTCTTGACAAAGAGTGCAATTAGTAGATCCAAAAATAATGTCATCAACATAAATTTGAATAATAAGAATGTTGCCTCGTATTGATTTTCTAATAACTGTATTATCTACTTGTCCTCTTTCGAAGTTATTTTTAAGCGAGAAGTTACTAAGTCTATCATACTATGATCTAGGTGCTTGTTTTAGACCATACAAAGATTTTCTAAGTTTAAAAACATGATTTGGCATTTCAGAACTTTCAAAACACGGGGGTTGTTTAACATAGACTGCTTCACTTATATAACCATTTGAAATAGTGTAATGTTATTATTTGCAGCAAAAGAAAGTAAAATACAAATACCTTATAACCTTGCCACTGGAGCAAATGCTCAGTGTAATCAATGCTCTCTTGCTGACTGTAGCCTTGTGCAACAAATATTGTCTTGTTTCTGGCCACTTTACCTTTTTTATTTAGCTTGTTTATGAAAACTCACTTGGTTCCAATAATGTAACACCCCGTTTTTCAAAGCGAGGGTATATTTTTTTTTTAAAAGTAATTAAAAACGAATAAAGAAATAAATCAGGAAATGCTTTTGGATAAATAATTGAGTCATTATAATTTACGCAGCGGAAAAGTTTCTTCAATTATAAATCCAAAACATTTTTACATAAACATCAAATGGTACATGGAACCCATTCAAAGATGATATCAAACTGATAATATTTGTATAAGTACAGTTTTCCAAAAACTAAAATACTCCAACCCAAAAAGAAGGACCCCTAGTCCCTATACATCATCCTAATCTGATCATCCTACCAAAAAGCTATACACCCTGAGTAATCTCCACGCGCCCCGTGAGATCCTCCTAACACAACAGCAGTCAAGCGTTCCCATCTCCATCCCTGTCCGTAGGGTACGAACCAGTAGGGCCGTCCTGACTCTCATCTGGGGGCAAAGCCCAGATTTCCACAATAGTGTAAAGGGTCACCAACCAGAAAATAACAGTTAACACATAGCAGTTAAGTTTTTGAATGCTCAAAACAACTTTTTAACTAAGCATGCATCTTAACAGGATTTTCAATGTGCGAAAAGTTCATGCATTACATTGCCAATGAAAATGAAGGTAAAATGCAGTTCTCGATCTCCTAATTAACACATGATAAAACAAAACATGGATAGATTCATGAGCAATTAATCATACAACTAAAAATGAGGATTTTCACTGAGCCAATCGATTGGGCAATCGATTGGGGTGAAGATTTTTAATGAAAACAGAATCCTGGGCTGAATTCAATCGATTGGTAAATCGATTGATTGGTTCCTGAGCCCCTGGTTTCGAGCCAATCGATTTCCTAATCGATTTGGTGAGGGATTCTTAATGAAACAGAATCCTGGGCTGAATTCAATCGATTGGTAAATCGATTGATTGGTTCCTGAGCCCCTGACTTAAGGCCTAATCGATTGGGCAATCGATTTCTTAACTGATTCCTTTGAAAATTGATTTCGAAATCGATTGGCTAATCGATTTGTGAATTGGCCAAGTCCCTGTTTACCCATCCAATCGATTGGGAAATCGATTTCCCTGATCAGTTTTCCAAAAATTCATGAATTAACCTAAGTCATTCCTAATCAAGTTCACCACTTAACACTTAGCAATTTCTACGCGATTACTACGACACACAAAGGTTCGATAACCATCATACTCACACACAATACACAACACATAGCACTTAACACCTTCATCTCAGTTATCACGATAAATCAAAATTCGAATCACTCAATCATAAACTCAAATCAAACATGACTCGCGTGCCAGGCACCCTAATGCAATGCGTATATGCCAAAATGCATGGACTCGGAATTCCAAACCAAAACCCTCCTCGAAGGGCCGTAAATCATAATTGTACCGCCTATCGCAGGCCAAAGTACCAATTACCGAGGTGCCACCTATCACGGGTCAGCACGATTTACTAAAATGCGTAAATCATAAACGTACCACCTATCACGGGTCAGTACAGTTTACCGAGGTGTCACCTATCACGGGTCAACACGATTTACTAAAAGAAAAAGCGGGAATCGTAAATGTACCACCTATCACGGGTCAGTACAGTTACCATGGTGTCACCTATCACGGGTCAACACGATTTACTAAAAGAAAAAGCGGGAATCGTAAATGTACCACCTATCACGGGTCAGTACAGTTACCATGGTGTCACCTATCACGGGTCAACACGATTTACTAAAAGAAAAAGCGGGAATCGTAAACGTACCGCCTATCACAGACCAGTACTGTTTACCTAGGTGCCACCTATCACGGGTCAGCACAATCCACCAAAAATGTAAATCGTAAATGTACCACCTATCACGGGTCAGTACAGTTACCATGGTGTCACCTATCACGGGTCAACACGATTTACTAAAAGAAAAAGCGGGAATCGTAAACGTACCGCCTATCACAGACCAGTACTGTTTACCTAGGTGCCACCTATCACGGGTCAGCACAATCCACCAAAAATGTAAATCGTAAATGTACCACCTATCACGGGTCAGTACAGTTTACCGAAGTGTCACCTATCACGGGTCAACACGATTTACTAAAATATAAATCGCAAACGTACAACCTATCACGGGTCCGTACAATTTACCAAGGTGCCACCTATCACGGGTCAGCACAATTCACCAAAAACGTAAATCGTAAATGTACCACCTATCACGGGTCAGTACAGTTTACCGAGGTGTCACCTATCACGGGTCAACACGATTTACCAAAAAGTAAATCGTAAACGTACCACCTATCACGGGTCAGTACAGTTTACCAAGGTGTCACCTATCACGGGTCAACACGAATTACTAAATAGTAAATCGTAAACGTACAACCTATCACGGGTCAGTACAGTTTACCGAGGTGTCACCTATCACGGGTCAACACGATTTACCAAAAAGTAAATCGTAAACGTACCACCTATCACGGGTCAGTACAGTTTACCAAGGTGTCACCTATCACGGGTCGACACAATTTACCAAATGAAATGCATGAGCATACACAGACTCCATTCACAACAATCGTTAAGCAAATGCAGATATTAAAAGATTCCCCATTTTTAATACCCATTTAACTTAAACGACTTTCAAACAACATTAATTAAATAAGTCATTAAGAGATTCCCCGTTCTTAATACCGATTTAACTTAATGATTTTCAAAACAAAACGTTAAGCAAACAGTCATATTAAGAGATTCCCCATTCTTAATATACTTTTGACTTAAACGATTTTCTCGCAAAACATTCAGTAAACGAGTCATTAAGAGATTCCCCATTCTTAATACTCATTTACCGAAACGATTTTCAAAAACGATAGTTAAGTAACCGAGACATTAAGAGATTCCCCATTCTCAACGCCCAGTTAACTTAAACATTTTCCTCAAATACACATTAAGTAAACCGAGGTATTAAAAGATTCCCCATTTTTAATACTCGTTTAACTCTAATGGTTTTCAAATTCCACAGAAACAAATTCAAACATACTTTCACATTCAAACCATAATTCACAACAACCACACCAATTAACAAACATCAAGTACGAACACACCGAATATACCGAACACAAATCACGCAACATAACACCCAGATACATCAAATTTCATTTACCACGAAACATTCATCACTATAAACAAAACCTAACTCTAAGGTTTTTACCCATAACGCACTAGTTTCGTTTTTCCCCAAATCGATACATTTAACCCTAACAAATTCCTTCCCACACAACTACAGATAAGTCCCTAATGCAAGCTAGAAGTTTGGAAGGAGCCCTTACCTCAACGTTAGCTTTAACGCGCGTTTCCGGTACCGCGAGTAATTCCGGTAAAATCTCCGCTCGCAACGCCGCTTCCAAATTAGTGCACTAGCACCGTAGCACGGAGGTGAGCAACTTTCCCTTCTATCTCTTCGAGAAAAGAGGTTTGGATCTAGGAGAAACGGAGGAGTTTGTGTTTGGATCTCAAAACCGTTTTTCTTCGTTTTCGAATCAAAGAGGAAGAGTGGAGTTGCGAAAACCTTGATCTAACTCACACCCGACCTTGGGTTCCTATTTTCGAGTTCAAAGGAAGCAACGAAAACAAAAATGAACAACAATGGAGGAAGGGAGGTTTTGGCCGCGTGAGTAATAGAGAGGAAGAAGATGGAAAAATTCTATTTTCCCTCCTTTCAATTTCTTTCCTTTGTTTTTCCTTTCTTCCTTTTTCCTTCCTTCCTTTATATACTATTTTCTTTTCCTTTCCCTTCCTTCTAGTTTTCCTTTCTTTTTCCCTCCAAGCAAACATATATATAAAATAAATATAACTTAACAAATATCTCAAAATCTAGATATTTATTAAATTACCGTTTCACCCGAAACGCCTTAAATTAACCATGAAGTATTTACCGCAGTTAAATTCAATTTATTTATCGACGAGAAATTCTAATTGGCATCGAAATATCTTTTTGATTATAAAACTCCAAAATATACCAAAAATACATAAAAGGGTACTTTAAAATTATGGGTCTTACAAATAATGTTCTTCTCTTGTCTAGGTACTAGATCCCAAACATCTTTCCTCTCAAATTCATTTAACTCTTCTTGCATTACAAGAATCCATCAATCATCTGTTAATGCTTCATCAATAGAGGTAGGCTCAATTGATGAGAGTAAGCCAAACAAACTGCTATCTTTAAGTGATGATTTGGTCCTCAATGGATCACTTGCACTTCCAATGATTATAGTTTCAGGATGATATGACTCGTAATTTCATCCAAATATTTCTTCTGACTTATCTTGACTATTTCTAACTTGATCTGATTCATCCTTTGAAGATTTGTCATATTATTCTAATTTGCTTGTATCCTCTAATTTTTCAAGTTCTTTTGGTTTGTCTGCTTCTGCTTGCTTTGGTTCCGATAAACCTGCATTATCATCATCTTGCTTTGACTTTTCAAGGTCAAGCTATTTGTCATCAAATTTAACTTGTATGGATTCTTCCACAATATGAGTTTCCCTATTAAACACTATACAAGCCTTGGATCTTTCAAAGTATCCAGTGAAGGTACACTTTTGAGATATAGAATCAAATTTACCAAGGTTATCCTTAGTGTTTAACATATAACAAGTACAACCAAATTGTTTAAAATAAGAGATGTTAGACTTTTTATCTTTCCACAATTCATATGGTGTTTCATTCATTATAGATCTAATATAGACTTTATTTTTAATATAACATGCAATATTAATTGCTTCAGCCCAAAAGTGTTTTGCAATATTCATATTATTTAACATGGTTCTGGCGATTTCTTGGAGTGATCTATTCTTTCTTTCTACAACTCCATTTTGTTGGGGTGTTCTAGGAGAGGAGAAGTTGTGATATATTTCATTCTCATCACAAAAAATTTCAAAGAACTTTTTTTCTAATTCTCCTCCACGATCGCTTCTAATTGTTATAATCTTAAGACCCTTTTCATTCATTATTTGTTTGCAAAATGTGATAAACACTATGTGGGATTCATCCTTACTTAAATTTTTTACCCATGTCCACCTAGTGTAATCATCAACTATAACAAAGCCTTATTTCTTTCAACTTAGAGGGGCTATTTTCACTGTTCCAAAGAGATCTATATGTAAGAGCTCAAGGGGTTTGAGGTAGAGACTAAGTTCTTAAAGAGAAAGGAGTTTTTTTGTTTGTTTTCCCTTTTGACTAGCTTCACACATAATTTTATTTTTGCAACTAAGCTTAAGTACACCTCTAACTAGTTGAAGTTTATTCAGTTTTGAAATTAATCTAAGATTTACATGGCCTAATATTTTGTGCCAAATTAGTTTCTCTTTATTTACTGACATAAGACACTTAACCTCTTTTTTCTCTAGACTAAACATATTTATCTTATAAATGTTGTTTTTCCTTTGACCTGTAAAGAGTACAGATCCATCATTCTGACTAATTGCCTTACATGTTTTATGATTGAATATAATATCATAATTAGTATCACTTAACAAACTAATACTTAATAAATTTTACTTAGACCTTTAACAAACAAGACATCTTTAATAGAATGGGAAGTACCATAACCAACTATACGTTGACCAATGATCTAGCCTCTTTGCTTTCCTCCAAAAATTATTGTGCCTCATTTGCTCAAAGTTAGTTCTTGGAACATAGAGTTTTCTCCTGTTATATGTCACGAGCATCCACTATCGAGGTACCATGGTTGGTGTTTTAACTTGAATGTTAAGGACATCTGCAACAAAGATAATTTTATTCTTAAGTACCCAAATTTGGTTGGGTCCTGGTTTGTTAGTCTTGAAAGGTGTCTTGTATTTCCTTGTATTTTACATGGGACAAGATAATTTGGAGTGACCTTTCTTAGAATAAACCGTACACAAGATATCAGAGGGAATATATTTAGGTTCAGTTACAGTTTCTTTAAATTATATACCTCTTTTACCATTTCTACTAACTCCATAAATTATAGAAGCATATTTGCTTCTTTCCATACCATTAGCAAAAAAATATTGAAATACTTGTTCATGCTTATTAGAGTTACATGTGGTATTTCCCATTGATGTTGAACTATGATTGCTTTTTAGAGTTAGATTTTTACCCTTAAGTTCAACAATATAAATTTTCAAATTTGCATTCTCTGATTTTAAGTTTAGTAATATCAGTTTTTAGAGTTGTATTTTCTGTTTTAAATTCGACACTTTGATTCTTTAAAGCATTAACTTTTTTAGTTAGATTTATATTTTCTTTCATAAGTGTTTTCAGTTTTAAAGCAAGTTTGTGATTATTATTTAAAAAAGCATTTATAGCTGTAATTAAATCAGCTCGAGTAATGTCAGAAAATACATCAATTTCTTCATTTGCTGATTCACTTCCAGAGTTAGAATCTGTGTTGGATCCAGATGCAGAGTTGGTATGAGCCATCATAGCCAAATCTTCTTGTTCATCGTTAGAGGATTCCTCAAAATCATCCCATGTAGCCATCAAACTCTTCTTCTTGGGTCTGAAATTTTTCCTTTGGTGTTTCCCTTTCTCCATATTTGTACATTCTGACTTGATATGTCAAGATTCATTGCATCCATAACAAATGATGCTTTTATTGTCATATTTATCATTATTCCTCTATTAGATTGGTTGGAATATCTTTGGGAAAATTTATTCTTTCTGTTGTGCCACATCTTTAGAATTTTTCTGGATATGAAAGCAATATCCTCTTTTTTGAGTTCAGATTCTGATGATCTGAATCATTATCATCTGATTGTGATATTGCCTTTAGAACCTTCTTCTACTTAGATTTCAAGGCCAGAGCCTCTTTCTTCTTCTTGGACTCATCTTCTTAAAGCTCAATTTCATGTGATATAAGAGAGCTAATTAATTTTTCCAGCTTTAGAGTCAGAATCATACTACCATAAATATAGAAACATCTCAGCCTGTCTTTCCAATACTCAAAACGTTCTCCATTAAATAGATGTGGTATGTTGATATTTCCTCTAGCAGCTACTTCATTGAATCCATACATATTGAACCCTTGGATATTTTCTCAAACATTGTAAAGTGCACAGTCTTGAGATCGAGGTCTGATACCAATTGAAAGTGCAAACACGAGAAAGGGGGCTGAATTGTGTTTGCCAAAGTTAACAACTTTTTGATAATTTATAAATAAATAAAATAAAAAACAAATTTTTTTTTGTTGACTTACTAGGAGTTGAAGACTTTAATCCACTTACTTTTTGATAATTCAGAAGGCTTTAATCCACTAATTCAAATTCCTTAATTACAAAATACCTGACCCTCCAATGCAGTTTTCCAAAACAGCATTACAACCCAGACTTTTGAGGAACTAACCACCTTGACCCTACAAGCCAAGTATTCTTTTAACAACCTAACAACCTCAGATTGAAGAAGAAACTAAACCACTATCGGGTTAGCTACAAAAGATTGGAACTTGAGTAGTTTCTTCTAACAAAGCTGATAATAATAATAGCTCTCATACTTTAAGAAAAGAACACTCATAAAATATTTTTAACTTGAACAAGTGTTTCTCTCTTTGAACTCTAAGATGAATTGAGAACTTTGAGCTTGAGTTCTTATACTCTTTTATGCTTTTCGATACTTTTCTCTTTCAGCCTTGAGTGTCTATTTATAGGGAAAGTTTGGGCTTCAATATAGTCATTGTTTAATTCTGAATTGTATCTTGTTCATATTAAGTTTGTAAATTCTTCAAATTGATTCTATTTCTATTTTGTTTATATTGATTTTGTAAACTCTTCAGATTGATTTTGTTTTATTTTTGGTCAAATTGCGTTTGTAAATCTTTCAAACTGATTCTATTCATATTTTGTTGTAAATAAATATTGATCAATTCTTCTTTAAATCTTCATCAAATGTTGATCAAATCTTCTTCAGGTATTCTTCAAATCTTGACTATATCTTCTTTTAGCCCATTTATGATATCGATTTTACCATTCTTCTTCATTGTCGATTTTTAATTTGTTTGTAAAATTTATAGTTCTAGCTTAATTAAAAATAGTATTTATATTTCTATAGTATTTCTTCATTTTCAATTTTATGGGCTTAATCTTGAAATTATCATGATAAACAGCTAACTTAAAAAAAATGATTAGTTGCCCCTAAATCCAATATCCAAGGCATATTATGAGATTGAAAATTTTTACCTGATGCATTTGAAAGTGTAAGGTCAACTTGTGAAGAGTAACCGATGTGATTTGTTGAATGGCTTATTTCTAAGTTTGCCTGTTGAATTAATGACATAATGCTCTTGAGATTATCAGGAGTAATAGGTGTTTGGTCTTTAGTATTGTCACTTTTCTCATAACCTTCATCATTAAATTTATCATCATCTTGATCGCCACAAGTATTATTAGAAAAATTTCCAAGCTTGGGCTTTGGTGGAAAACCATGTTTCCTATAGCAAATATATGTAGTTTGGCCCATTTTTCCAAAATATGTGCATAAGTTTGCATTATATTTTCCATTTCCTGTAAATCTTTCCTCATCTGCTGCATTTATGAAGGTTAGAGAGTTGTTTGTATTCTTGTTTTTTGTAGTTCCAACTGCAATGCCTACCATTTGCCTTTGTTGCTGCATTATAAGAGAACCAAGTTCATTTGTGTTAGGTAATGGCTCAATAAAGAGCACTTGAGAGTTAACTATGTCAATGGTCATTAAGACAAGTCAAGAACGTTATAACTCGATCTTCTTCGGAATATTAGACTGAAGCACAAGTACAGGGAAGTGGTGGTCTAAGACTATCAAATTCCACTCATATACTAGTCAATGTTGTGAAAAACTCAAATACCAAATTATTTCAAGCTGTGAATCTCTTTGTTAAGTTCTTAAATTCGAATTGGATCTCCTTGAGATTTTTTTTTTATTTTTAATTCCAACCATACACTATGTGCACTTGAATGTTATGCTTTGTGCAATTGATGGAGTGGCATAATTAATCATCTATGACATTGTTGGAACCAAGTTGGTTTTACATTTAAATTTTTGATGTTAACAAAGTATTTTATGACAACAATATATTTGACTCCAAAGAGTATGAAAGAAGATTCATGTTTTTGAAGAAAATCTAAAATAATATTTAATTCAAATTTATAATTGAAGAAAATCTAAAATAATATTTTATTTAAATTTATAATTGATGAAAAATCTAAAATAAGATTTGATTCATATTTATAATCTTTGACCAAGTTGAAATTCAAGTTTCACAACTTAGAAATAGCAATATTCATGGAAACTGCACTAGTAGTATTAGGATTATTCCTTCTTCTGCTCTTTGGCATTGTAGATTAGGACATATTTTAGATAAATTCATTGTTGACACATTAAGTAGAGCCTTTGCTTATATAAGTTGTAATAAACACATTTGTGATATATGCAAATATTGTATACTAAAGAGATTGCCATACCCTGTTAGTAAACACAATGCTTTTGCACCTTTTGATTTGTTACATATTGATATTTGAGGCCCTTTTAGTGTCAAGTATACTCAAAACTTTAGTTATTTTCTTACTATTCTTGATGATTGCTGTAGACATTTATAGGTTATTTTAATGAAGCTTAAGTCTGGGGCTAGATAATATATTAATAATTTTTTACTTTGATTTTTACTTAATATACTCCTAATTTGCATAATGATAATGGTATGGAATTTTTGTGACCAAAATCTTATTCATCCAAAGGAATAATCCAATAGACAAACTATGTTGAAACTCTTTAAAAAAATGGGAAAGTTAAAAGAAAGCACCAACACGTACTTGGTGTAGCATGTGGTTTATTGCTCCAATCTAACTTACTCAAACATTTCTGGGCTTATGCTATTGTCCATGCTGTTCATTTGATAAATCAGATACCTACACCTAATTTATCTAATAAATCTCCATAATGTTTTGCTCTATTCTACTTTATAATCATTCCAAATTTGATCATAGCGCAAGAAAATCAGTCTGTTTATGTTACAAACTAGGAACAAAGTGTTTTATTCTCTATGACATATCAATAAAGAGTTTTTTGTTTCCAGGAATGTCAAGTTTGAAGAACTAGTGTTTCCTTACAGCTCAAACAACGATGAGTCACATCCAAAACCAAAATAGGAGTTCATTCAACTTTCTGATGAAAGTGTTGGGTATTGGGTTCCCTTCCTATGTAGAGAAAGACCCAAATATTGTAGCCCATGTGTCTCACGTATTTAAGTGGAGAGTGGTTTAATTAGGATATTAAGAGATAGACTATTTTGAAAGAAAAGGAAGCCACCAAAAGAGAAAAAAGGAGAGTAAATCTTATTCCTGATCTTGTCAAATCAGTCTCAGAAAAACATCGTTTGCATACTCGTTAACCGTTGGATCGGGCTGATATTTGTGCAACATATTCGTAACATTCAAGTCTTTGTTTTCAATGGTCAGATTGATGAAACGATTTCTAGAGAGGGAGGAATCGTGCTCGAACAACGTTAGGTTTTTTGAATGTTTTTATTTTTTTAGCTTTTCATTTGTAGGCTTTAGTGCTTTGCTATTTTGGCTGGTTCTAGGCACAATTTATGCATCATTTTGAGACTCTCTTGTATCCTTCCTAAAAATATTGATTGCACATTCGTTAACCGTTGGATCAAGTTGATTTGTGAACAACAGGTTTGTAACATTCAGGTATTCATGTTTAATAGTCGGATTGCCGATTGTTAACCGTTGGATCAAGCTGATTTGTGGACAACATGTTTGTAACATTCACGTATTCATGTTCAATAGTCGGATTGGCGATAAAACGTCTAGAGAAGGAGGAATCGTCCTCTCACAACAACAGGTTTTTCGGATGTTTTTATTCTTCTTCTTCTTCTTCTTCTTCTTTTCATTTGTAGGCTTTAGTACTTTGCTATTTTGACTGGTTGTAGACACAATTTGTTCATCATTTTGAGACTCTCTTGTACTCTTATTTGATTATAGTGGAGCTATTTCTTTGGTCTAGACGACCCGTGATTTTTTATCCCATTATTTTGATTAATTTGTTGCCATATATGTATTTATTGTTGCTCCTCACAGGTTCTTGCAATTTAGGGGAATTTTATTTTCGTTGCGTATTTATTGTTATTGTATTTCTGTACTTATTCCCATCAGAGTGGCATCAAAGCTCTTGGTTAAAGGGTTATTTGACTTGCTTGAAGGATACAAGCAAATATGAATATAAATATGGTATGCTTGAATGACACTAATTACCATTTGTGGAAGGAAAAGAATAAGGATTTGTTATTTTTGAAGAAAATGTATGCTCCTATATTTAGTTCTAACAAGCCGGATGATAAATCTACGGAAGAATGAGATTTTGAACATCAACAAGTATGTGGTTTTTTTAGGCAATATGTATAAGATAATGTTTATAATTGTAAGATATATGCCTCTGTGATTTTGATGTAACTCCCAAACATACAATGTATATACATTATCTGGCTAATCTAATAGTTTGAGTTGAGATACATTTCAGGAAAGAATCAAACACTACACTTGGACAAAACCAGAACAAAACTTGGATCTCAAGCAATCAAGTAAAAATTGATCATATCATACAAGGCTTGAAAATTATGTGTAAATGTGTCTAGTGTTCATAGTGTTTATTAGTTAGATTCATCATTATGATTTCACACATCTAATATTTGCCAATTAAAACTGAAATCATAAATTAAGTATGTTAATCAATCAATTAGGGAATCCACTGGGCAATCGATTTTCTGAGTTATAGTACCAAGTTTTAACTAAATCAATCGATTGGAAATCGATTGATATACTTTTCTTGAGGTACAAGATTCCTACTAATCAATTGGTTAATCGATTTTTTGATTCACAGAACGAAGCTTTCACTGAGACAATCGATTAGCAAATCGATTACTTAAAAATGTTTTATTAGACCTGTGTTCTATGATTAAAGGAAATCGATTGGACAATCGATTGATATACTTTTCTTAAGTTGCAAGTTTTCTACTAATCAATCGGTCAATCGATTTTCTGATTCACAGAACCAAGCTTTCACTGAGTTAATCGATTAGCAAATCGATTACTTAAACAGGTTTTATCAGACCTGAGTTCTGTGATTAAACGAAATCGATTGGATTATCGATTGCATAAATGAATCAATTTATCATTTATCAGAGACATACTACATATTCGATTAGCACATCGATTGTAACTCAATAACTGAGTTACAGGAAGAAATCAGTCGATTGGCAAATCGATTTGATTAAGTATCTGAGTTAAAGGGAGACATTAGCCCATTGCCAAATCGATTATGTTAGTAAAAGAGAATCGACTGAGTAATCGATTGTTTGATCTTACATTTTGAACAAAACAATTTTGAATCGATTACTCAATCGACTCTGAGATGAACTGAGTATAAATTTCTGATTTATGCATTAAAACATCGATTGGCAAATCGATTAGTTCACCTGTTTTCAAGAATTTAAAGAAAAACAAGAAACGCGAAATCGATTGGGAAATCGATTAAGCTGATAATACACATTAATAAATTGATTGGGAAATCGATTTGTCTAAGTTTTTCTGAAACTATATAAAATGAAATCAATCACAATTTTCATAACAATTAAAGAATACATAGAAAGAACTGAACTTTTCAAATAAGACACTTTGAGAGAAATTGTTATAACTCATAAAACTCTATTGGCAAATATTAAGTGTGAGATTTGATAGTGATTGAAAAAAGAGTTTTTAGTCTTTTTTTAAAGAATTATCTTTGTAAGAGAAAGTGTGTAGAAATCCAGTATTATGAAACTGGTGGTTATCTTTTAGGGTGTGTGATCATCTAAAGGAGACCTCAATCTGATCTTGCTAGAGCTTGGCGAGTAGTTCTTAGGGATAGATTGGTTTTGTAGAAGATTGATGTTGAGTTGGATGTATAGGCTGTGAGGTGCTGGAAAATCTGTAAACATACTCAAATCATTTCTAATAAAGGCTGGAATCGGTGAGTGATTCCAGGACTGGACGTAGACTATCAAACTGATAGTCGAACCAGTATAAAAATCCAGGGTGCACACTTTTCTATCTCTATACTCTTTATTTTGATAATGCACATGTTCTTGAATCTTAGTTTTGAATAAATTTTTGAATCTTTTACTGTTAAATTGGAATTAATATTAAACAAGTTGGTTTTGATATTAAATTCATCACTTAGGAAGGAATTAGATAATCTAGTTAAAAATATCATATAAAACTTCCTAAGGATAAAGGTCATTTACACCAACAATTGGCATCAAGAGCCTAATCTTTTAGACTAAGTTCTCAAAAAGAAAATGACTTCTATTGAATTCTTGGGTGAAGGTGCCTCTTTAGCTAGACCCTCGCCTTTAATGGGTCTGCTTACATGTACTTGAAAGAAAGAATGCTTATCTTTCTAGAGGCAAGTGGGATTGACATCTTAGATGCAGTAGAAAATGGTCCTTATGTGCCTAAACTTGCTGGCACTGATGGATGATTTATCAAGAAACCAAGAGCTGATTGGTCTGATGATGATAAGAAAAAAGTTGGCTATAATGCAAAAGCCAAAAATATAATAACTTCTGCTTTAAGTGCTGATGAGTTTTTCAGGGTATCAAATTGCAAAACTGCCAAAGAAATGTGAGATACACTTCAAGAAACTCATGAAGGCACAACTGATGTCAAGAGGGCCAGAACAAATACTCTGATGCATGAATATGAACTTTTCCATATGAAGAAGGATGAGTCAATCAATAACCTGCAGACATGGTTCACACATGTCATTAACAATCTGAATGCTCTAGGAAAAGTAATTGACAATGAGCAACAAATAAACAAAGTAATGAGATTCTTGACAAGAGAATGGCAACATAAGGTCACTACAATTGCTGAATCAAAGGATTTTGGAAGCATGACCATTGCCACCCTATTTGGCAAGCTCAGAGAACATGAAATGGAGCTGCACAAATTAAATGAGTCAGAGCAAACTGATAGGAAAAGAAAAGGACTATCTCTGAAGGCTCAAACTCATAAAGTAAAATCTGAACCAGAAACCTGTACTGATGATTCAGAAAGTGAAACTGATGAAGAACCTGAAATCGGAATGCTGGTCAGAAAATTCAAGAAATTTCTGAAGAAGAAAGGAGTCCAATCAAAGAAACCATCCAGTTCAAGGGCAAAAAGCTTCAACAAGAATGAGATAAATGATAGCAAAGTGATAACTTGCTATGAATGTGGAAAATCAGGCCACGTTAGATCTGAATGTTTTCAATTGCAAAATAGAAACAAGTTTGTGAAAGCTAAAGGTAAGGATCAACCATCTTCAAAAACTAAAAAGCCTACATAGCTTGGAATGACAATGATGAAGAATCTTCTGAAAATTCAGAAGATGAAGAAGCAAACTTGTGTCTAATGGCCAACATTGACTCAGATTCAGACAGCGATGTAAGTACTACCTCTAATCCCTCTTATGAAGAATTGCATGATGCTTTCAATGAATTGCATGATGAACATATTAAGGTAGTCAAACAATTGATTTGCACTAAGAAAATGTTAGAAAAACAATGGCATGATGTATGAAGAAATTAAAAAAGATCATAAGTTGCTTGAAGGCATGAATGAATTGTTGAAAAAGGAAGCACTTGATAAACAAACAAGCTGTACTGAACTTGAAAGAAAAGTTGTGTCATTAAAATCTGATTTAGCAAAATTTACAAATGGTAGAAACAACTTGAATGCTCTTCTTGGCAACCAAAAGAATGCAAATGAAAAATATGGAATTGGTTATAGAACAAATAGGAATGCTCAAAAGAGTCATAAATTTGTTAAATCAAAGTCAATTCATGATGTTTGCAGTAAACCAACTCACAGTAAATTCTCTACTTTTTCATGCCATTTCTGTTGCAAAAAAGGACAAATATCATTTAATTGTAAACTGAAAAAACTTGCTAACAAGGGATGGAAACAAATTTGGAAAGCAAAGAAACCTGTGATTGAGACTAACCCTCAAGGACCCAATCTAAATTGGGTACCTAAAACAAAAATCTGAATTTTGTTTTGCAGATCTGCTTGACATCCAAAACTCACTCATGGTATCTAGACAGTGGATGTTCCAAGCATATGACGGGAGACAAATCAAAATTTATATCTCTTAATTTAAAAGATGGAGGATATGTAAAGTATGGTGACAACAACCAAGGCAAAATACTTGGTGCTGGAGACATAGTGAGTGAATCAACAACGGTAATCAAGGATGTTCTCTATGTAAAAGGTTTGAAACACAATCTGCTTAGCATTAGCTTTGTGATAAAGGCTACCAGGTATATTTTACATCACATACTTGTATACTTGAGCACAAGGAAGATGATAGCTTAAAATTGGTAGGTGAAAGAGTAAATAATATATATATGATTGATCTTGACTCTTTGTCTGCAAATAATGTTTGTTGTTTGTTATCTAAATCTGATGAAGATTGGTTGTGGCATAAGAGAATAGCTCACATACATGTAAACCATCTTAACAAACTAGTTATCAAAAAACTAGTGCTAGGTCTTCCAAATAGAAAATTTATTAAGGACAAACTGTGTGACTCTTGTGAGAAAAGTAAACTAGTTAAGTCTTCTTTCCCATCAATAGACTTAGTACAAACTGATAGAGTTCTATAATTGATCCACATGGATCTATTTGGTCCCTCTCAAGTAAAAAGTTTTGGAGGAAATTTTTATGGCTATGTTTTAGTTGATGATTTCTCTAGATATACATGGACCTATTTTCTGTCTCACAAAAGTGATGCCTTCTCAATTTTCAAAAAATTTGCAAATCAAGTTCAAAATGAGAAGAATCAGAAAATAGTTTCCATTAAGAGTGATCATGGTGGAGAATTTCAAAATGAATCTTTTGACAACTACTGTGATCAAAATGGAATTCACCACATTTACTCAGCACCAAAAACTCCACAACAGAATGGAGTTGTAGAAAGGAAGAATAGAACTCTAGAAGAACTTGCTAGAACAATGATTAATGACTCTAAGCTTCCAAAATACTTTTGGGCTGATGCAATAAACACAGCTACTCATGTGATGAATAAAGTTCTAATTAGGCCTATCCTTAGAAAACACCCTATGAACTATACAAAGGTAGAAAACCAAATATTGCCTATTTTAGAGTCTTTGGATGCAAGTGTTTTGTATTGAATAATGGAAAAGAGCATCTAGGGAAATTTGACTCTAAGGCAGATGAGGGAATTTTTCTAGGATATTCACAATCTAGTAAGGCCTATAGGATCTACAATAAAAGAACTAAAACTATAGATGAATCTGTTCATATAAAATTTGATGAAATGTTTACCAAAAACTTGAACAGTACCCCTCTTATAGTTGGTGATTCTCTTGATGAATTTGTAGAATCAGATCCAAAAGAACCAAATGAAGCAGTACCTCCAACTGACATTGAGTACATAGAACCTATAAGGGAAGATGACTTACCTAAGGAATGGAGATTCAACAAAAACCATCCTATTGACAACATCATAGGAGAAATTTCTAAAGGGGTTGCTACTAGAAAATCCCTTAGACAATTCTGTAACTTTACAGCTTTTGTTTCTCAAGTAGAACCTAAAAATATAAAAGAAGCTCTCTTGGACAATGACTGGATAATTACCATGCAAGAAGAGCTTAATCAATTTGAGAGAAACAAAGTTTGGTTCTTAGTTCCTAAACTAGAAAACAAAATATAATTGGAACTAGATGGGTGTTTAGGAATAAGATGGATGATAATGGGGTAATAACAAGGAATAAGGCTAGACTAGTTGCTAAAGGCTACAACCAGGAAGGTATTGATTATGATGAGACTTATGCTCCTGTGGCCAGATTAGAAGCAATTAGGATTTTGCTTGCTTATGCTTGTATCATGGATTTTAAATTGTATCAAATGGATGTAAAGAGTGCTTTTCTAAATGGAGATATCCAAGAGGAAGTTTATGTTAGTCAAACTCCAGGATTTGAGGATCCTGCTTTTCCAAACCATGTTTATAAACTAACAAAAGCTCTCTATGGATTCAAACAAGCTCCAAGAGCTTGGTATGAAAAGCTCAGCAATTTCCTCATACAGCAAAAATTTTCAAGAGGAAATGTTGATAAAACACTCTTTATAAAGAAAAAGGGAAAAGACATTATGCTTGTCC
>NC_021162.2:20431374-20501150 GCF_000331145.2 Cicer arietinum | reverse complement strand
GAACCAAACATCTAGGCTTATGGTATCCTAAGGGATCAACTTGCACTCTTGTTGGCTATTCTGATTTTGCTGGTTGCAAATTAGACAGAAAAAGTACATCTGGTACTTGCCATCTATTAGGGAATTCACTTGTATCTTGGCATAGCAAGAAACAAAATAGTGTGACACTTTCAACAGCTGAGGCTGAATATGTGGCTGCTGGAAGTTGTTGTGCACAAATTTTATGGATTAAACAACACCTTTCTGACTTTGGTGTTGATCTTGGAACTGTGCCAATAATGTGTGACAACACTAGTGCCATAAATATCACTAAGAATCCTGTTATGCACTCAAGAACAAAGCATATAGAGATTAGACATCATTTCATTAGGGATCAATACCAAAATGGTAATATCATGCTTGATTATATTAATACATCTGATCAATTAGCTGATATATTTACCAAAATGAAATATGATCTCTGTGGCAAATCGATTTGGAAATCGACGTGCTCTCTAGATTTCTTAGTTTTCAATAGATAAGTCGATTTATACGTCGACTATCCTGTGTCAAAACTACAAAATCGGAATTAAGAATCGATTTATGGTACACAGTTTCTCATCTGTCAAAATAAAAAGCACAACAATCGATTTCATAATCGATTTGGCAATCTGTGTTAGCAATAAATGCTGAACCAGAATAGATGTGAGAAACTATACAATCGATTCATGAATCGATTAAGGATATGGAAAATAGTTTTACAAAATCGATTGCATAATCGATTATTTATCCCAGAAATCCAAAGATTTGAAAAATTTTCCAACCTCAAACACGAGCATCGATTTGGTAATCGATTGTATCAAATTCTAAAAACTCTGAGCTAAAAAAAGTCGATTTGGAAGTCGATTGAAATCCCTGTATAGTCAATATCTTCCAAATAATCGATTTGGAAATCGCTGCTGCTATGAGAAGGTGTCCTGAACTGATACGTAAGTCGATTTGGACATCGATTTATCAATTGAAAGATCACTTAAGAAAATCGATTTGGGAGTCGATTTACAATACGACTGTTGAAAAAAAAAACTAGCCATTAGAGGCAGTTGTAACCGAAACCTTTCATTTCACTCCAATAACGGTAACAAAATCGATTGTGTGTATGCAAATGTGAAATAACATCGATTGAGAAATCGACTCTGAACAGTTATATATATAAATCCTTAAATCGATTTCTCAACCCATTTTCACTATCAATTCACATTTCTCACTATCTATCTCTCCCAAACTCGAATTCTCTATGCATCAATCCTTCTCAATCTTCTCAAACCACTCAAATTTCCAACATCTTTCAAATGGCAAGAGTAAAACAGACTAGTGGGAAACCTCAATCATCTTCTTCAAAATCTATTTCCCTAGATTCTTCCTCAACTTCTAGTGGAAGAACACCCTCTCCTAAACCTTATTCCCCTCCTGCAAAAAGAGTTTCCATACCTACTCATAAGGTATTAGCAAAGGATAAAGGGAAGGCAATTGCAACTGATCAAGGAACGACAAAAAAGAGGAAGATTCCTCAAACTGAAAAACTGATGGGGGATGCCATGAAGGGGCCAACCCAGAAGAAGAAGAAAACTGTTCCTTCCCCTCAGCCAAAGAAAACTCAGCCTCCCAAAGGCAAACCTGTTGAAGACGTTGCTCTTCCACCTGCTTTCTTAAAAAGGAAAATCCATGAGACAAGAACTCTGGATTTTAACTATTTTGATTCAAATGGTTTCACATTCCAAAACCATCTAAGATTTCATGGTTTGGTAGATTTTCTATCCTGCTCTCTAGAAATCTATCCAAGGCTCATTAGAGCTTTCTACTCCAACTCCACACTCACATCTTTTGGATTTGAGTCTGAAGTCAAAGGGAAGAAAATCTCCATGACCTTTAGAGAATTCTCAAAGCTGTCAGGACTGCCATTTTATGGAGAAGCTGTGGATGGCAGGATCAATCCTGACTCCATTGATGATGCTTGGGAAACATCCGTGGACAGACACACAACAATTCAAGACCTGATGGTTGAAGGATCTGTGGAAGGCATCTCTCTTCCCATTGGTCAAATGAAGATTCAACACAGATTGCTGATGTATGTGCTAACCAGGATGTTAGTACCTAGATCAGGGAATCATGCTGTAATTCAAAGGCTTGATATCATTCTTCTTTGGGGCCTTTACAAGGAACTCAAGATGAGCTGGGCCTGGATTGTGCTGGCTAACATGTTAGAGTTAGCACAAGGAAAACAAATGCTACCCTACCCTCAACTTATCACAAAGATTTTGAGACACTTTAAAATATCAGTTGTCAATGAAGAATCAGTGAAAACCACTCTGATTTTTGGGGAATCAATTGTCAATCAAATGCAGTTGAAAAGGATCAATGGCATTTGGACAAGAGCTCAACCAAATGCTGAACAACCTGAGCAAGCTGAAACCCAATCTGAGGTTTTAGCTAAGTTGCTGGAATTTATGGAGCCTCAAGCTAGACACAATGCTAAGGTGGAAGCCTCCCTTGTGCGACTCAAGACAACCCTCAACTCTATTGTTCAGGATGTAGATGCCATCCAAGAACATTTAGGTCTCAAAATATCCTTTGATGACATAGATGACATTGGCACACAAGCGGCCAATCAGGATGATGAACCCCCTTCCCCCACAACTAATAAGGAACAACCCTATGAGAGCATGTCGATAATTGATAGTGGTGCAACACTATTTTTTACACCGAGGAATGAGTTCTTCACATCTTATACTTCAAGTGACTTTGGAGTTTTGAAGATGGGCAATGATGGTGTATCTAAGGTAATTGGTGTTGGTGATGTATGCTTGCAAACCGACATGGGAATGCAAATGTTGCTTAAAGGAGTCAAACATGCTCTAGATGTTCGCTTCAATTTGATCTTCATTCATATGCTTGATGAAAGTGATTTTGATAATCATTTTGCTTTTATAAAGCTGAAACTCAGTAAAGGTAACTTGGTTGTGGCTAGAGGGGAGAAAATTAGTAAACTATGTTGGACAAAAGCTTTGGTTGCTAAAGACATTGTGAATGTCGTGGATATGGAATCATCTTTGTGGCATCGAAGGCTTAGCCATATAAGTGAAAAATGTTAATATTGTTTAGCAAAAAAGGATATGCTTCCAAGATTGAAGAATGTAGATTTGGAGAAATGTTCTAACTGCATAATTGGTAAACAAACCAGAGTATCCTTCAAAAGGCATCCTCCCTCTAGAAAGTCAAAGTTGCTTAAGTTGGTGCATTATGACATATGTGACTCTTTAAAGATAAAATCTTTTAGTGGTGCACTTTATTTTGTTACTTTTATTGATGACTATTTCAGGAAACTATGGGTTTATTTTTGAAGACAAAAGACCAAATGTTGGAGAAATTCAAACAATTTCATGCTTTGGTTGAGAGGCACACAAACAAGAAACTAAAGTGTGTTCGTACTAAATACGGTGATGTGTATTGCATACCCTTTGATGTCTATTACAATCAATAGCACATGACAAGGCTTCTCCTAAAACTTCTCAGCTGAATGGTTTAGAAGAAAGGATAAATCGAACACTTGTTGAATAAGTGAGATGTATGATCTCTAAAGCTAAGTTGCCTAAACATTATTGGGGTGAGGCACTGTACACGACGGTGCATGTTATTATTCTTACTCCTATTGTCGCTTTGAATAATGAGGTACCAGACAAGGTATGGTCTGACAAGAATGTCAAGTATGATCATTTGAGAGTCTTTGGTTGCAAGGCTTTTGTCCATGTTCCGAAGGATGAAAGGTCCAAGTTGGATGCA
Source organism: Cicer arietinum (assembly GCF_000331145.2). Taxonomy (NCBI): domain Eukaryota; kingdom Viridiplantae; phylum Streptophyta; class Magnoliopsida; order Fabales; family Fabaceae; genus Cicer; species Cicer arietinum. The sequence goes on along the minus strand of NC_021162.2, from coordinate 20,497,334 downwards.
AAGTCAAAGAAATTATCCTCATTGGTTATGGTGATGATGAATTTGGCTACAAGTTGTACGATCTTATAAACAAAAAGGTCATCAGAAGTCGAGATGTAGTGTTTCTGGAAGACCAGACTATTGAAGACATTGATAAGGTGGAGAATACTACACCTGATAGAGATAAAGTCTTAGCTAATGGTGATCCAATTTAGTCACCTATTCCAGGTTTGGATACTACTAATGTTAATGTTCAAAATGACGAGCCACCTGATTGTGTTGACGATTACCAACTTAGAGATGAGGTAAATATTCTAGGTAGTGAAGATCATAAGTTGTCACACGATGAGAATCTTAGCGATGCTTATGAATCATCTCTAATCCAACTCAAGAGGTCTAAGAGGCAGAAAAAACCATCTACAAGGTATGTTTCTGATGAGTATGTGAATTTGAATGATGAAGGGGAACCTGAGTATTTTCGAGATGCCATGGAAAGTGATGAAAGTCAAAAGTGTTTGGATGCAATGCGTGATGAGATGAAATCCTTGCATGATAATCACATTTATGATTTGGTGAAGTTTCCAAAAGGCAAAAGGGCTTTTGAAATAGATGGATCTATAGAGTGAAACTTAAGAGTAACTCAAAGTCTCCGAGGTATAAAGCCAAATTAGTGGTGAAAGGTTTCCGTTAATGAAAGGGTGTTGATTTTAATGAGATATTCTCACAGGTGGTTAAAATGTCATCAATTAGAACCATGTTGAGTTTGGTAGCTAATCTTGACTTAGAGGTAGAGCAAATGGATGCAAAAACGGCTTTCTTTCATGGTGATTTGGATGAAGAGATTTACATAAAGCAACATGATGATTTTCTTGGTGAAGGAAAGGAAGACTATGTGTGTAGACTAAGAAACAGTCTATACGGTTTGAATCAAGCTCCAATGCAGTGGTACAAAAAGTTTGAGGCTGTTATGTATGACCAAGGATATATGAAGACTACTTCGGACCATTGTGTGTTTGTTAGAAAAATTTCTAACAATGGTTTTATATGTTGATGAGATACTTATTGTTGGGAAAAATATTTGTAAGATTGACAGGTTAAAGAAGTAGTTTGGCGAGTAATTTCCCATGAAAGACATGAGAACAACTAAGCAGATTCTTGGCAAAAGAATCATGCGTGACAGAAAGGAGAATTAACTTTAGATGTCACAAGAACACTATATTGAGAGAGTGTTGCAAAGGTTTCAAATTGAAAACTCTAAGGCTGTAAGTACTCATCTTGCTGAACACTATATTGGAATGCTGTAAAATGGATTTTGAGGTAACTTCGTGGTACTACATGTATGAGACTTTGTTTTAGAGGTGACAAACATATTTTGGTTGGGTATTCCAACTCAAATATGGCTAGAAATATTGACTCAAAGAAGTCCACTTCAGGCTATATGATTAAATTTGCAGAGGGAGTTGTGGCTTGTTAGTTGAGATTACATAAATGTGTAGCATTGTCTACAATTGAGGCAAAGTTTATTGTCATTACCGAAGCATGCAAAAGTTGATTTGGTTGAATAAATTCTTGCAGGAGAGTTTTATTAGTCCTAACCTCCATTAAAAACTGTAATCTACATCAACTTGATATCAACAATGCCTTCCTCCACGGTGACTTGTGTAAGGATGTCTACACGAGCATTCCACATGAAGTTTCATCCTTTTTCTTTAATCAAGTTTGCAAGCTTTCTAAATCCATTTATGGCCTGAAGCAAGTTAGTAGACAATGGCATGAGAAAATCTTACTTGTTTTGTTAACCATTGGTTATAAGCAAGCTACAATAGACCATTCATTATTCATTAAGCACACTTGTAAGTCTATTACTGCCTTGGCAATATATGTTGATTATGTAATCTTAATTGGTGACGATTTATCAGAATTGAAAGTTCTCAAAGGGATATAGCATAAATCTTAGGCCTTGAGGTTGCATAGTCCAACAAGAGAATTTATCTCAATCAAAGGAGAATATTGTCCTGACTTATTGAATGATGTAGGCACACCCCAATCCAAATGACAAATTATAATAGATTAATTGGAAAACTATTTTACCTTACAAACACCAGGCCATACATTACTTTTACAGTCAAGAAAATGAGTCAGTTCATGGTTAGACCCAAGGTTGTTAGGAGTGAGCTCTAAAGCGTAAGATCGTAAGATCTTATGCGATTTTAAGCATGAATAGTGTTAGAACGAAGGCAAAATCGTTGGAGAACCCAAATCTTAAGTGTGAGACACTACTAGAAAAACAGGATTTAGCGTTGGCCAAAAGCCGACGCGAATAGGCCAAAAGCCGACGCTAATGGTGATTTAACGTCGGATTAGCGTCGGTGTCGGGCCTAGGCTAAAACAGTCGAAGCTAATGACTAGCGTCGACCAAACACCATCCAACGCTATATTAGCGTCGGCCAGACCTATGCTACACCAACGCTATCAACAAAATTGAAACATTTGACGCTAAATATGTCAGTTGAGACGTCAGTTGGGAAAAAAATAGTTGCGTCGGACGGCTGACGCTAAAGTCAATAAATTGTAGTCAACAAAAGATAGAGCGTCGGTCTGGCCGACGCTAGTGGTCAAACTTGAAAAGTCGTGAAATTATAAGCGTCGGGCAAAGCCGACGCTAATTTCAAATTTATTTTTTATTTTTTTATCCTCTGCTTAATTTTATTTTTTTTTATAAAATAATTGATAGCTAAGAAACATTAAAAGTCATTGTATTGACAACATAACAAACGCACCAAAGTATTAAATAACTTAACAAAGTATCATGTGTTCTGAAACATAGTATCAAATAAAAACTTTAACAAAGTTACTTAATACATAATTGTCAACCAATTACTACAAAAAGTAAGCGTAACTATGACATTAAGGTTCGTCCAATGACAGGTCATCCAAATTATGATCGTAATGAGGATGCGAAGGAGGATGACTCGCAGTAGATGATCCACCAGCTGATTGACGGTGCAAAGCGTCAATTTTATCTCCAAAATATTGCTTTAATGCATCAAAATCATTCTCTAACTTCTTTGAACGCTCCATAGCATCTTCAGCGACCTTAGTAGCCACTTGAGCTTGGGCTACTACATCCTGAGCAATTTGTTCAGCTTTAATTCTAGCTGCCCTCTCCGCTTCTAAAGACATCCCAATCATAGAATTAGAAGGATTTTGGGAATGTTGTATAATACAAAATACATAATACAATTTATCAAAATACAAAATACACAAAGTAAACAATTTTTCAGAACTCAACAAGTTGCTTAAGTACAAAATGAACAGTCCAATACAAAGTACATAAAATAAACTCTAATATTGTGCAATACAAAATAATATTGTAATATGTTCGATCACTATCCTTTCTCCCTTCACTACAATCTTCAGTCAAAAATCTCTTCGAACACATCTACTTGTGAGTTGTCAAACCATTCAAAATAAAATAATCCAACTCTGTCCTTCAAGCCAAAGTAATCTAGTTCTATCATATAGTTGATTGTGCCATAGTAATCATCTTCTCCTCCTTTAGTAAGACCCCTTACATGCACCCCACTATTGATTGTCTTTTTATTAATTTTGTAGGCCTTAGTGTGAAACGTGTACCCGTTAACAAAGTAAATGTTCCAAGATATTGCCATTGGTGAAGGACCACAAGATAGTGCTATTATATCTTTGTTGGTCACTTCATTTGCCTCGTTATTTACATATGTTTTCCGCCATATGGCAAACTCTGCATGTATACATCTAGATGCGTCTTCTTCATTGATTGAGTGATTCTCCAAGAATATGCTGTCAACAATCACATAGTTCATAAGTAATTATGTATTATGATTTGCATCAATATAATTTTCCACGCATTATGATGAACACTTACTCAAGATATGGTTTAATTTCATCACAATGAATCAAGACGTGTACTTGAGCAGATTTTCCATTCGTTATCTGTTAGATAATGTGTTCCAGACTTCCCACTAGGCTGACCTCGTTTCAGCAAGATGGATAGTGAAGGTTGAAGATCATCACATTCTAAATGACGATCATTAATTACTTTAATTTGTGGTTGACAACAAATTGAATGACTTGAAATAATGAGAACAAAAATAAGTTGTCTCGCGTTGTATATAACCTAGTCTTATTTGTCACTGCCCGCTTTGAGACTCCCATACATCTGCACATTTAATCATTAAATGTCTATTAAGTAAGTTAAAATAAACATGTAATCTATTAGAACATCAACCACAACAGTTACCTTTCAAATGGATACATCCACCGGTAATGTACTGGACCACCTAACATTGCTTCATTAGTAAGATGGATTGGAAGATGCTCCATTGAGTCGAAGAAACCTGGTGGAAAAACCCATTCTAACTTGCATATGATAATTGGAATGTTATCATTCAACTTGACTAAGTCGTCCAACCTCAATGTATTGCAACAAAGATCCTTGAAGATTCGACTTAGCTGAGTTAATGGTTTCCAAACAAATTATGGCAAGGAATGAAATGAAATTGGGAGTAAACATTCCATGAAAACATGACAATCATGGCTCTTCATCCCATGTATCGTACCCTTCTCAACATCGGCACACCTAGCAAGGTTTGAAGCATATCCATAAGGCATCCTCAATTCCTTAAGCCATTTACAAACCAACTTGGCATATGATGATGTCAATGTGTCATTTGCTTTTAGTTTACCCATCTTTCCGTTAGATAAGACTTGCATCTCCAATTCCCCACGAAAGCATAATAAAGAATAGTCTTTTCTCGCCTTTTCATTATCCTTTGTTTTACCTTCAATATTCATAATAGTGTTAAATATATTATCAAAGACATTTTTCTCTATGTGCATCACATTGAGGTTGTGCCTTAACAAGTTATCCTTCCAATATGGAAGATCCCAAAAAATACTTCATTTTTTCCAATTATGACCCACTCGATCCATACCCGTTCAATTTCTTTTTCCAACCAATTTCAGTCACTTTTGGAAAATTACTCACCACCTTCGATACCTCTTGCTCTATGTAAATGTAAGGTTGACCGTCTTTCTCATCCCTATTTTTTGTAAAACTTCTTTTACTTCTTCTAAAAGAGTGATTAGCTGGCAAGAATCGACAATGACAATCAAACAAAGAATTCTTACTGCCATATTTCAAAGTGAAAGCTTTTGTGTCTTCGATACAATGAGGACATGCCAACTTACCTTGTGTTCCCCATCCAGATAACATACCATAGGCGGAAAAATCATTAATTGTCCACATCACGCATGCTTTCATGATGAAGTTTTGTTTTGTGGATATATCATAGGTCAAAATATCGTTGGACCACAATCATTGCAAATCATCAATCAATGGTTGCAAGTAGACATCTATATTTTGTTTGGGATTAGAAGGTCCAGGTATGAGACAAGTCAAAAATAAGTATGGTTTGGTCATGCACATTTCAGGGGGAAGATTGTATGGAGTGAGTATAACTGGCCAACAGGAGTATGGAGAAGCAGACGCTTGAATACAAGGAGTAAATCCATCTGAACATAGACCCAACCTTACATTTCTGGGGTCACTAGCAAAGTCAGGATATACATCATCAAAATGTTTCCACGTTTTTCCATCAAACGAATAGAGAAGGACATTTGAACTCTTTTTATTCTCGTGATGCCATATCATTTCAGCTGCAGACTCTGTTGATGCATACAATCTTTGTAATCTAGGAATGATAGGGAAATAAAACATTCTTTTTGCTGGAACAACTTTGTATTTTCTGATACCAGTCCTGCGTTGAATGAACCTAGGAGAATGACAAATTTTGCACTCAGACAACTTGTTATCATCCTTGTAATATAACATACATCCTTTCTTACAACAATCAATCTTCTCAACCTTTAACCCTAACTTTGATACCAATTGTGTTGCTTGGTAATAGTTATCGGGCAAACATGTTGGCACTGGACATACACTTTTAAGCATTTTTGTAACAAAATCTATACCTTTTTGTGGAACATGCCAATTAGACCTAATTGCCAGAAGTTGAACACATATTGATAACATTGATTGGGTAGCCCCCTCATAGATGGGCTTGTTGGTGGATATCAACTTGTCATAAAATCGTTTTGCATCTTTGTTAGGTAACTCATCCTCAACAAATATCTCATTTCCCATGTTAGTGTTCACATCAAGGACATCTCGATAAGGCCTAAAGGCATCAAACACCATTTCATCCATTGCATTAAGTTGATCTTCATGATGCACAATCCTACTACTAGTCGAACCACCCGTTGTTTCAACTGTTGGCATCACTTCTCTGTGTTCAGTCCAAATCCAATAATCTGGTTGAAATCCATCCCGGTACAAGTGAAGTCTAACAATAGTTGCTGCAGATATCTTCATACACTTGCGTTTTATACACGAACACCTTATCCCTCCATCAGATATACAAATTGGTATTTTCAAAGCCCTCTTCACAATATCTTTAACACCACTAACATACTCCATTTTCAATCCGCGTCTATTTTCATGTACCCTATTGTACATCCAAGTACAATCCATTTACTATAAGACAAAAACTTAACTTGTCAATCACTGATGTAGGGATACATGTCAATACATGTCATCTCATTGATGTAAAATCAACCATTATCTCAATTCAGATTGTCTATCCTAGGGTGTACATACATACTCATCAAGTATTGATCCGCAATCGTATACAAGTAAAAAACAACTCAAACTTGTAGTACAAAATGTTGACACTAGAATCGTTCTCACAGTGATCTTTAATTGAATAAATTAATTGAAAAAAAATATACAATGCCAGAGCGAAGAATACAAATTAATTTGGCCAAACAAATACACAATTGAAATACCATAAAACCTAAAAGGCTACACTGAGAGTGAGACGACAAAACTTACATTGAGAATGGACCACAGACGAGCACGAGACGACGACACTGAACGGCGACACTGAATGCCAATCAAATCTTTAGGTCCTGCATCAATGCATTTGGGATAGTTAAAAAGCAACAACTTAAAGAACCAAGCCCATAGGAACAGATAATGGAAACCAGAAATCATGGAATCTGTCTAAAAAGTTTGAAAGGCAGAAAAAATGTCAGTATACCACCGTTCCTGTATTACCACTACCAGTTACCCCTATTACCATTATTTACTTCACATTACTAAAAGGGTAACTTAAATTTTACACCCTTGGTTTGCCTCAGTCATCAATCATCATGTGTCAGTCTCACGAAATTTGACATATTATCATTGTAAGACCCATAATTTTAAAGTACCTTTTATGTATTTTTGGTATATTTTGGATTTTGGCTCGGAGGCTTTTAAGCCAAAGTTAATAATATTTTGGAGTTTTATAATCAAAAAGATATTTCGATGCCAATTAGAATTTCTCGTCGATAAATAAATTGAATTTAACTGCGGTAAATACTTTACGGTTAATTTAAGGCGTTTCGGGTGAAAAGGTAATTTAATAAATATCTAGATTTTGAGATATTTGTTAAGTTATATTTATTTTATATATATATATGTTTGCTTGGAGGGAAAAAGAAAGGAAAACTAGAAGGAAGGAAAAGGAAAAGAAAATAGTATATAAAGGAAGGAAGGAAAAAGGAAGAAAGGAAAAGCAAAGGAAAGAAATAGAAAGGAAGGAAAACTCAAAATTTTCCATCTCCTTCCTCAGGTTCACGTGAGCAAGAAAATCAAATTTCCATCCTCCTCCATTTTTCGTTTTCGTTGCTTCCTTTCCTTCAAAACTAGTGACCCAAGGTTGGGTGAGGGTTAGATCAAGGTTTTCGTAACTCCACTCTTCCTCTTTGATTCGAAAACGAAGAAATACGGTTTTTGAGATCCAAACACAAACCCCTCAGTTTCTCCTAGATCCAAACCTCATTCCTCGAAGAGATAGAAGGGAAAGTTGCTCACCTCCGTGCTACGGTGCTAGTGCACTAATTTGGAAGCGGCGTTGCGAGCGGAGATTTTACCGGAATTTCTCGCGGAACCGGAAACACTCGATAAAGCTAACTTTGAGGTAAGGGCTCCTTCCAAACTTCTAGCTTGCATTAGGGACGTATATGTAGTTGTGTGGGAAGGAAATTGTTAGGGTTAAATGTGTCGATTTGGGGAAAAACCAAACTAGTGCGTTACGGGTAAAACCCTAAGAGTTAGGTTTTGTTTATAGTGATGAATGTTTCGTGGTAAATGAATTTGAATGTCATTGTGTATGATTATGGGTAAATGAAACTTGATGTTTGTTAATTGGTGTGGTTGTTGTGAATTATGGTTTGAATGTGAAAGTATGTTTGAATTTGTTTCTGTGGAATTTGAAAACCATTAGAGTTAAACGAGTATTAAAAATGGGGAATCTTTTAATACCTCGGTTTACTTAATGTGTATTTGAGGAAAATGTTTAAGTTAACTGGGCGTTGAGAATGGGGAATCTCTTAATGTCTCGGTTACTTAACTATCGTTTTTGAAAATCGTTTCGGTAAATGAGTATTAAGAATGGGGAATCTCTTAATATGACTGTTTGCTTAACGTTTTGTTTTGAAAATCATTAAGTTAAATCGGTATTAAGAACGGGGAATCTCTTAATGACTTATTTAATTAATGTTGTTTGAAAGTCGTTTAAGTTAAATGGGTATTAAAAATGGGGAATCTTTTAATATCTGCATTTGCTTAACGATTGTTGTGAATGGAGTCTGTGTATGCTCATGCATTTCATTTGGTAAATTGTGTCGACCCGTGATAGGTGACACCTTGGTAAACTGTACGGACCCGTGATAGGTTGTACGTTTGCGATTTACATTTTAGTAAATCGTGTTGACCCGTGATAGGTGACACCATGGTAACTGTACTGACCCGTGATAGGTGGTACATTTACGATTTACATTTTTGGTGAATTGTGCTGACCCGTGATAGGTGGCACCTAGGTAAACAGTACTGGTCTGTGATAGGCGGTACGTTTACGATTCCCGCTTTTTCTTTTAGTAAATCGTGTTGACCCGTGATAGGTGACACCATGGTAACTGTACTGACCCGTGATAGGTGGTACATTTACGATTTACATTTTTGGTGAATTGTGCTGACCCGTGATAGGTGGCACCTAGGTAAACAGTACTGGTCTGTGATAGGCGGTACGTTTACGATTCCCGCTTTTTCTTTTAGTAAATCGTGTTGACCCGTGATAGGTGACACCTCGGTAAACTGTACTGACCCGTGATAGGTGGTACGTTTATGATTTACGCATTTTAGTAAATCGTGCTGACCCGTGATAGGTGGCACCTCGGTAATTGGTACTTTGGCCTGCGATAGGCGGTACAATTATGATTTACGGCCCTTCGAGGAGGGTTTTGGTTTGGAATTCCGAGTCCATGCATTTTGGCATATACGCATTGCATTAGGGTGCTTGGCACGCGAGTCGTATTTGATTTGAGTTTATGATTGAGTGATTTGAATTTGATTTATCGTGTTAATTGCGTTGAAAATGCTAAGTGTTATGTGTTGATTATTGTGTGTAAGTATGATGGTTATCGAGATCCCAATTGCCGTGGTAATCGCGTAGAAATTGCTAAGTGTTAAGTTGTGAACTTGATTAGGAATGACTTAGGTTAATTCATGAATTTTTGGAAAAATGATCAGGGAAATCGATTTCCCAATCGATTGGATGGAAGTCAGGGGCTTGGCCAAATGAACAAAATCGATTAGCCAATCGATTTTGTAATCAGTTTTCAAAAATCCCTTTCGAAATCGATTGCCCAATCGATTGGCCATTAAGTCAGGGGCTCAGCTATCCTGTCAATCGATTGCCCAATCGATTGAATCAAGCCAGAGTTCAAAATTTCACTAAAAACCTTCAGGAAATCGATTTGGAAATCGATTGGTATTAAGTCAGGGGCTCCGTTATCCTGTCAATCGATTGCCAAATCGATTGATTCAGCCCAGGATTCTATTTTCATTAAAAATCTTCACCCCAATCGATTGCCCAATCGATTGGCTCAGTGAAAATCCTCAGTTTTAGTTGTATGATTAATTGCTCATGAATCTATCCATGTCTTGTTTTATTATGTGTTAATTAGGAGATCGAGAACTGCATTTTACCTTCATTTTCATTGGCAATGTACTGTATGAACTTTTCGCATATTGAAAATCCTGTTAAGGTGCATGCTTAGTTAAAAAGTTGTTTTGAGCATTCAAAAACTTAATTGCTATGTGTTAACTGTTATTTTCTGGTTGGTGACCCTTTACACTATTGTGGAAATCTGGGCTTTGCCCTCAGATGAGAGTCAGGACGGCCCTACTGGTTCGTACCCTACGGACAGGGATGGAGATGGGAATGCTTGACTGCGGTTGTGTTAGGAGGATCTCACGGGGCGCGTGGAGATTACTCAGGGTGTATAGTTTTTGGTAGGATGATCAGATTAGGATGATGTATAGGGACTAGGGGTCCTTCTTTTTGGTTTGGAGTATTTTAGTTTTGGAAAACTGTACTTATACAAATATTATCAGTTTTATATCATCTTTGAATGGGTTCCATGTACCATTTGGTGTTTATGTAGAAATGTTTTGGATTTGTAATTGGAGAAACTTTTCCGCTGTTTGTAAATTATAATGACTCAATTATTTATCCAAAAACATTTCCTGATTTATTTCTTTGTTCGTTCTTAATTACTTTTAGAAAAAAAAAAAAAATATACCCTCGCTTTGAAAAACGGGGTGTTACAATCATCATTTGGATTATTTTGTTATTATTACATAGCCACCTTGTGGTATTTTTCATTGGAATATACATGTTAAAATAGCCAAAATATTTATAAAACACTCAATTCTTATTATGTTTCTCCCTTGCTCCATCAAAACAAAACAAAATTGCAGATTTGGCCAATAACTTTTTAGTTGTGTGTGTAATCAACAAAATAATCTAGACAAGCTTTTGAGATGTGAATTTCAAATAAAAGGTGAAACGTAGAAGTTTAACTTTTGTTTTCTTTAAAAAAATAAAATGAGAAGTGTTGACTAGAATTTGCTTATTGTACTATAGTTCAAAAAATAACAATAAGAACTTAAGAACAAATTAGGCAGCCACGGTAGGGGGAAAAAGTTATACCAAGCTTCAATTTAGTCAAATTGTAGTTGACAACGTTGGCCACTAGTAAAAAAGGTAGAAAAATAACTGACAATGATACTTGTTACATGGAAGAAGGTTTTCTCATCTCAAGAAACTGCTGTGATAATTGATTACCTGAGTAACTAAACAAAGCTGGTGGACCAATGCTAACTCATTTTGCTATATTTGGTTGTTGTTTTGTTCAAGAAAAAAAACAGTAAGTGAATTGAGTGTTAACTTTAAACTTTTGGCAATTTTAATATGTATATTTTGTTAAGATAGATGGATGACACTACGCCAAAAATGACATTTAACAGCGCCCATTTTACAGCGCTTGCTAAACACAAGCGCTGTTGTAATTATATTTTAAAAATAACGGAACCTATTACAGCGCTTTTGATGCAAAGCGCTGTAAAACAAGCGCTGTAGTAGGTCATATAACGTTTGCGCATCACGTTATAAGGCTTTTACAGCGCTTGTCAAAAAAGCGCTGTAAAAGGAAGCGCTTTCGCGAATCAGTTACAGCGCTTTTTTCACAAGCGTTGTAAAACACATGCGCTTTCATTGAATTTAACTACCTATTACAGCGCTTTTTTCACAAGCGCTGTAAAACACATGCGCTTTCATTGAATTTAACTACCTATTACAGCGCGTTTTTCACAAGCGCTGTAAAACACATGCGCTTTCATTGAATTTAACTACCTATTACAGCGCTTTTTTCACAAGCGCTGTAAAACACATGCGCTTTCATTGAATTTAACTACCTATTACAGCGCTTTTTTCACAAGCGCTGTAAAACACATGCGCTTTCATTGAATTTAACTACCTATTACAGCGCTTTTTTCACAAGCGCTGTAAAACACATGCGCTTTCATTGAATTTAACTACCTATTACAGCGCTTTTTTCACAAGCGCTGTAAAATACATCTTTCAAATAATTATATACGTTGGGAACCCTAATATCCTCTACGTACTGTGCGGCCATCTACGTTGTCTAAGGTATTTTTTACACATGATCTGTTATGTTTTGAAATTGTCAAAAATTGTCAAAAACTCATACCACATGATCTGTTCTGTTTTGAAATTGTTAGTTGATATTGGTTTCTTTTTGAAACTTGTTGATATGTTTTGAAAGCTTATTATTTTTGTTACTGCATTTATATAGGTGGTATAATATGGATAGGAAATGGATTTCAGCCAATCGATTGTCAAAAGAGTATGAAATTGGAGTGAAGGAGTTTGTTGAGTTTGCAGTGAAGAATGCAAAAGATCCAAATAGAGTAGTTTGTCCTTGTTTAAAATGTTGTTTTGGAAAACGTGTTAGAGAAGATGAATTAGAAGGACATCTAGTATGTAATGGAATTGATCAAAGCTACACATGTTGGATAAGACATGGTGAGAAAAAAAAAGGAAACATTAATTTTGAGAATAGTTCGACATATGCTTCAACTGACTTCGATACAGATACATATGAGCCGGACCGAGTTGATGAGATTGCAAAAGCAGTTGAAGAAGATCTTCGAGATTGTCCTAAAATGTTTGAAAGTTTGTTGAGTGATGCAGAGAAAGAATTATATAATGGTTGTACTAAATTCACAAGACTGTCAGCGATATTAAAGTTGTACAACTTAAAAGCGAGTAATGGATGGTCTGATAAAAGCTTTACGGAATTATTAACACTCATAAAAGATATGTTGCCAGATGATAATGAACTTCCCAGTCGAACCTACGAGGCTAAACGGATTTTGTGTTCTATTGGAATGAGTTACGAAAGGATTCATGCGTGTCCTAACGATTGCATTTTATTTCGAAACGAATATGAACTACTTAAGGCGTGTCCGAAATGCAATGTCTCTCGATATAAGAAGAAAGAATCTACTCCAGCAAAAGTCGTGTGGTATTTTCCTATAATACCAAGATTTAGGCGCATGTATCGCAGTGAAGAAGATTCAAAACACTTGACATGGCATGCAGATGAAAGAATTAGAGATGGAATGTTTCGACACCCTGCAGATTCCCCACAATGGGCAAAAATTGATCACGAGTATCCTGAATTCGGGATAGAGTCAAGAAATCTAAGACTTGCACTTTCTACTGATGGAATGAATCCACATGGTCTTCAAAGCATCTCACATAGCACGTGGCCTGTGATTTTGGTAATATATAACCTACCTCCATGGTTATGTATGAAGCGTAAGTTTATGATGTTGTCTCTGTTAATTTCTGGACCCAAACAACCGGGGAATGATATCGACGTATACTTGACTCCTCTAATCGAAAATTTAAAAAGTATGTGGGAGACAGGTGTGGAAGTTTATGATGGGTATAAGAAAGAATGTTTCAATTTAAGGGTTATGTTGTTCGGCATAATTAATGATTTTCCAGCATATGGTAATTTATCAGGATATAGCATTAAAGGTCAGTGTGCATGTCCTATATGTGAAGAGAGTACAAATTGGATGCGGTTGAAACATTGTAAGAAGAATGTGTTTCTTGGACATCGTAGATTTTTACCTTATAGTCATCAGTATCGTGGGTGGAGAAATGCATTCAATGGAAAATCAGAGGAAGGTAAAGCTCCTTTAGCACCGACTGGATATCAAATACTTGAAAAAGTACAAGGTTTGACCAATAAATTTGGCAAACCTTTTGCGGGAGAGCTGGTGAAAACTGGGTGGAAGAAAAAGTCAATTTTCTTTGAATTGCCATATTGGAAGTCATTGTATGTAAGACATTTCCTCGATGTGATGCATATTGAAAAAAATGTATTTGAAAGTGTTATTGGTACGTTACTCAATGTTCCAGGAAAGTCTAAAGATGGCGTCAATGCAAGATTGGACTTGGTCGATATGGGAATAAGAAATGAACTGGCTCCAGTAAAGAAAGGAAATCGCACATATCTACCTCCAGCCGCTCATACTCTATCTAGAAAGGAAAAAATTGTTTTATGTAAATTTCTACACGAAGTTAAAGTTCCAGAAGGATACTCTTCGAACATTAAAAATTTGGTTTGTATGAAAGACCTCAAGTTAAAAGGTTTGAAGACCCATGATTGTCATATTATAATGGAGCATTTGCTACCAATAGGTATACGTTCCATTTTACCTGAAAAAGTTCGACTAGCCTTAACTAGATTATGTTTCTTCTTCAGGGAAATTTGTAGTAAAGTGATCGACCCTCAGAAATTACCGACATTGCAGAGGGAAATTGTTGTTACTTTGTGTGAGCTTGAAATGTATTTCCCACCATCGTTTTTTGATATAATGGTTCACCTTACTGTTCATCTGGTTAAGGAGACACAACTTTGTGGGCCAGCTTATATGAGATGGATGTATCCGATAGAACGATATATGAAAATATTAAAAGGGTACGTAAAAAGTAGAAGTCGACCAGAAGGTTGTATTGCTGAACGATACATTGTTGAAGAGGCTGCTGAATTTTGTACTGAATATCTGTCCAATGTTGAATCCATAGGGCTTCCCATGTCTCGTCATTCGGGAAGACTATCAGGAGAAGGGATAACTGGAAGGAGACTACTGACTATATCAAGGACAGAATGGGAGCAGGCACAATTGTATGTTCTGCACAATGATGATGAGGTTCAACCGTATGTTACAATACACATTGATCAGTTATCTCGTTTGAACATGAATAGGAATCAAAATTGGATAACTCGAGAGCACAATCGAAGTTTTGTAACATGGTTAAAAAATCACATAATGTCAAAATTTGATATAGACCCCGGATCAATTTCAAATAGATTGAGGTGGCTAGCAAATGGTCCGAGCTTACATGTCTTTTCTTACACTGGTTATGTTATTAACGGCTACACATTTTATACCAAAGAACAAGATGATCAGACCACTATGCAAAATAGTGGAGTCACTCTCGTAGCTGAAGCGATGCATGTCTCAAGTGCAAAAGACAAAAACCCAATATATGCAAATCTATCATATTTTGGGGTTATCGAGCGCATATGGGAGTTAGACTACACAATGTTTCGTGTTCCCATATTTGGTTGCAAGTGGGTCGATAATAATAATGGCGTTCGGATTGATGAGTCAGGATTCTTGCTTGTCGATTTTAATAGGGTGGGATACAAAGACGAGCCTTTTATTTTAGCGTCGCAAGCTCAACAAGTGTTTTATGTCACTGATCCTTCTAATGATAAATGGTCTGTTGTCCTATCGACCAATAAAATAAGTGATGATAACAATAATGATGAAGATGTTGGTAATGATCTTTTATTTGCAACATCACAACAACCACATGAAATTGATTCAACTGATGATGGTTTATATCTTAGAGATGATCATGATGAGGGAATTTGGATTAATCCATCGTTTCGTATTGTAAATGGACAAACAAATGTGAATGTCACCAGGAAAAGAAGAAGGGCATCTTAATGTATATATATGTTTAATTGTTTTATATAAGCTATGCATGTAATCTGAACTGTGTTATTGTAAATATGCATGTAATCTGAATTGAGTGTTTTATACTAAGTTCTGATTAATTTATTTTCTGATTAATTTATTTTCTGCTTATATTTAGCTTGATTTGAGTGTTTTATACCAAGTTCATGTAACAATGAGTGTTTTATATTTAGCTTGATTTACATGAACTGAACTGAATATAAATTAGTAATTTACATGAACTGAACTGAACTGAATAGAGAGATTCTCTTTTGCTCAGTGCATATATATATATAGATTCTTCAGAATACTCATTTCTAATAATTCATCATCTCCTAAAGTATTGTGATAAAGACAATGATAACAATATTTTTAATCCAATAAACAATGATAAAAATGTTTTTAATGTCATCCCAACCCAAATAAACCAAACACAAAAATAAAATAAAGAGACATTTTACAGCGCTTATCTTAAAAAGCGCTGTAAAAGATCCTTTTAAAAATAAAATAATGAGTGTTTTATACCTTTTACAGCGCTTTTCACACAAAGCGCTGTAAACGACTCTTTTGAAAGTGAGTAAAAAAGACATTTTACAGCGCTTATTTGACAAAGCGCTGTAAAAAAGCTTTAAAAATAATATTCATCAGACACCTAATTTCTTCAAACACCTTGTACGCATCATGGGAATCCAAAAAACATCAGACACAAACCCATTTCTTCAAACACCTTGTACGCATCATGGGAATCCAAAAAACATCAGACACAAACCCATTTCTTCAAACACCTTGTACGCATCATGGGAATCCCCAAAAACACCAGACACAAACCCATTTTTCGCAACATGGCAATGATCCTGAATACCAATTAAGTTTCGATTTAAGAAGGAAAGAGAATGTAAAGAGATAAAAAGGGTGTTGAGGTGGAGATTGAATTGTGAAAGAGTAAGCTTTGATGTTTGTGAAGAAGATGCATAAAAGGAGAAGAGTTTGGTGAAGAGGAAGGGATTTTTGTGGTGACCAGTTACTACTATGTGGGTTTTGCATGCATGTTGAGCTTGTTTAAAAAATAACATAACATAACAAAACACAAAAACAATAAGGCCTTTTACAGCGCTTATTTGGAAAAAGCGCTGTAAAAGAGCCTTTTAAAATTAACATAAAGAGACATTTTAGAGCGCTTATGTGGAAAAGCGCTGTAAAAGGCTTTAAAAAACATTCATATAACATAATAACACACGGAGGTCTTTTACAGCGCTTATTTGGGAAAAGCGCTGTAAAAGAGCCTCTTAAAATTAACATAAAGAGACATTTTAGAGCGCTTATGTGTAAAAGCGCTGTAAAAGGCATTCAAATAACATAATAACACACGGAGGTCTTTTACAGCGCTTATTTGAAAAAAGCGCTGTAAAAGAGCCTTTTAAAAATTTAACTAAAGAAGCCTTTTAGAGCGCTTATGTGTGAAAGCGCTGTAAAAGGCATTCATATAACATAATAACACACGGAGGTCTTTTACAGCGCTTATTTGAAAAAAGCGCTGTAAAAGAGCCTTTTAAAAATTTAACTAAAGAAGCCTTTTAGAGCGCTTATGTGTGAAAGCGCTGTAAAAGGCATTCATATAACATAATAACACACGGAGGTCTTTTACAGCGCTTATTTGAAAAAAGCGCTGTAAAAGGCATTCAAATAACATAATAACACACGGAGGTCTTTTACAGCGCTTATTTGAAAAAAGCGCTGTAAAAGGCATTCAAATAACATAATAACACACGGAGGTCTTTTACAGCGCTTATTTGAAAAAAGCGCTGTAAAAGAGCCTTTTAAAAATTTAACTAAAGAAGCCTTTTAGAGCGCTTTACAAAATAAGCGCTGTAAAAGGCTTATAAAAAGCGCTGTAAAAGTGTTACGTATATATAACAGTTACCTCTTCAGTTTCCTCTTCATTACGTAACCTTCATCTCAACCTTCATTTCTTCTCTTCTTTTGCAAACCCTATCATCCCGTCCTTTACGAACCTTATTTCCACGATCATCTCCTTCATTTCGAACCTTATTTCCATCCAAGATCATCTCTCCCATTTCACACAATATATTTTCATTGAAATACGTAACCCTCATTACGTATTTCTTCAAACCGTATTTCTGTGAACCATATTTCTGTGAACTTTCTGCAAACCCTCTTTTCTTTGCATTTCGTCTTTCTTCGAACCATCATTATTCAGGTATTGATGTTATTAAATTTTTGTAATCATTAGAATGCATGTTGAGCTTTTTTAAGATATACTGATACATGTTGAGTTTGTTTATAATAATGCATGATCCATGTTGAGCTTGTTGATGTTATACTAAAGTGCATGTTGAACTTGTTGTAGTTAAATGGATACAAACAAAGATTTAGAAGTTCAAAATGAAGAAGTTGGCACCTCTAAGACTTACGAAAAAGAAGTCAAACGTGGTGCAACTATCATGCAAAGGGTGATTAAAGCACGGAGCAGTGGCATTAAATTTGAGGTATACTATATATACTCTGTTTGCTGTGTGTTTTTTTATCTTTTTTTAGGGTTTAGGGCATGTACTTACTATATGAGTTTATTAGGTTGGCTGGAACGAGAGTGGTCAGCCAGTTGACCCCAACAGCTCCATGTTTGTAAGCTACATTGGGGCTGTTGTTCGTCAAAATGTCCCAATAACAATAGACAACTGGAGAGATAAGGCGTTGAAGGATGCCAAAGATATCATCTGGAATGACATTCAAGTAAATATTTTGATCTACTCTTTTGTCATTTATAATTTTTTTTCTGTAAAATACATTACTTATAATTGTTTTCATTGCAGACCACTTTTGTTCTTGATGAGGAACGAAAGTCATATGTTTTGAGAGTTGCTGGGAAAATCCATCGTGGATTTAGATCCCATCTCTCAAATTTCTATCTAAAAGATAGAGAAGGAAACACAAATGCTGAACCTCCAAAGATATATCAACATTATATATCAAAGGATGAATGGAGTGCATTTGTTTCCAAACGTTCTGACCCGGCGTTTGTCGTAAGTGATTAATTTATTAGCATTTGTGTTTTATTATTCATATTCGTAGCGTATTTTAAATTTTTACACAATTGCTATTTTTTTTTTATATAGAATATTAGTAAGGCAAATCGCGAACGGGCAAGCAACCCAAAACACCCATACAAGAAATCACGTATGGGATATGCACGCCTTGAACAAAAAATTGTAAGTAATTAAACATCACTTGTAATTTGTATTATAAACTATAGTGTGTAACTAATTTGTATTATTTTGTTTATGATTTTAACGAATAGAGAAAAGACACCCAAGCCGATCAACCCTTGGGTCGTCATATCTTATGGAAGGAAGCGCGTGTTAACAAAGAAGGAGTGGTTGATAATGAAAATGTCAAGAAAGTTGTAGAACTTTGTGTAAGTATATTATCACTTTAATATTTTTTAATATTGTATTTTAAAAATGCTATTGAACTTATCTTTTTAATGTTACATGTATTTTAGGAAACTATTGAACAAAGTTCTGAAACTCAAGAGGGCAACAAGGATACGTGCAGGGACATTCTTGGGAAAGTGTTTAATGTCCCTGAGTATTCCGGTCGAGTGAGGGGGAAAGGATTTGGCGTAACTCCCAAAAGCTTTTTTCCTCAAGAGAAGCGCCAAAAACCTTCCAACGAGGAAGTATTAGAGAAGCTCAGAATCTTATCGGAGCAAGTGGCACTCTTGGTGAATACGAATAAAGACAAGCAACTTCCGGTTCAGCTCCAACCTGAAATACAAATGGAGAGTGAAACCGGGAGTTGCAACGTCGGTTTGAAGAGTATTCCCGAGGTAATTAATTACTTACTACTTACTTGCTTATGTAATTACTTATGTATTAAACAAACTTATATATTAACTGTACTTATGTTTTAACTATTGATGTAGGGTGTCACTACATGTGTCCTATACTTGTCCTCGCCGACTCAACGGAAGGTGGGAAAAGGAATATTGCACAATACTTCGGGAGAAGTATTGCACAATATTCCGATCCCCGCGGGCCATGTCAAAGTATCGCCTACGGTTGCTTTCGAACCAACTGCACCGTTGCCCATACCGGACAACGATGGAGATATGAATGTGCATTTTAGAGCGCTTTCTCAAAAAAGTGCTCTAAAATGCACACCCATAACTCATATATGGGTTGGCATATTACAGCGCTTTCTTGAAGAAGCGCTGTAAAATATGCATAACAAGCGCGCGTTGTATTTACATGTTTTATAGCGCTTTTTTAAAAGCGCTGTTGTATCATTTACAGCGCTCGTTTCCACAACGCTTATTTTTTTGAAAAAGCGCTGTAAATGGCTTAAAAAAAGCGCTGTAAAAGCCGTTTTTTCGCGTAGTGTGAAAGTATTAAAAATATCACAAGTTGGGCTATACATAAACGAGCAAACCATAAAAAGGACATCTGGATATGTTTATTAAATTTAAGTTTCTATTTACTTCTGTGATAACAACTGTAAGACATAATTCAGATATGCAATGGATCAAGTAATTGAATAATTTAATTGATTTTTATGTTTCTATTGATTTATCCTACTAGTGAAACTTACAGATCAACACTAACTTTTATACGATTATGATTCTACTAATGTACTCCTACAATGCCAGGGCGAAGAATACAAATTGACTTGGCCACACAAATACACAATCGGAATGCATAAAACCTAAACGGCTACACTGAGAGTGAGACGGCAAAACCTAAATTGTTCTTTAATAATAATAATTGTTTTTTTTTCTATTCAGGTCGTTTTGCTTACCCTATTAAATAGCTTGTTTTCTTTTTGGGTTTTGAATAATTAATAACAATAATTGATATTGTGATTTAAAAATTACATACACAATAATTTTAAATTATATTAAAATCTGATTTTGAAGGCAGCAACTTAGGACTTGAGTTTTTTTTATTAGTTGTTGTTCAACTTGAAAATTTTTATTTGAAATAATGGTAATAATTTTTTTTTTGTTTTAGCTTGTAATTTTTATGTTAACGTTATTTTTTTATTTATTTTATGGTATAATTTTGTCTATTTTATGATATTTTAATATCTGTGTTGTTACGATCCTACGATCTACCCTTTTTCTATATCCAAAAGATCTTAGGTAAGATCTAGAGTTTGAACACCTTGGTTAAACCCATTGAACCTCAACATAATAATGTGGCAACTAGAATCATAAGGTATCTAAACAAGAGTCCTTGCCAAAGGACATTGTTTCCACGAAATTGTACTTTGCAGTGAAATGAGTGATACAGATTGGGGGACTTGTAAAGATAAAAAAAAACATCCATATCAGGCTATTGTTTTTTTTATTGGAAACTCACTCATTAGTTGGGAGACAGAAAGAAGTTACAGAGGCCAAATCTGTTGGGTTTTGGGCTCCCTTTCTATGTAGAGAAATGCCCAATATGTGCAAGTCCATGTGTCTCACTTATCCAAGTGGAGAGAGGTCAGATTAGTGGGCGTGTAAGAGTTGAATTCAGAGAGAAAGGCAAAGAGAAAAGTGAGAGAGGAAGAGCAAACCCTATTTTCGCATAAAACAGAGCAGCTGCACTAGATTCGCGATTTCTCCTTCGTTCACCGTCGGATCGGGCTGAAATTTGGACAGCAGGTTCGTGACTCGTGGTACTTCATTCTGACCGTTTGGATTGTCGATCAGAGGTCTGAGGTGGGAGAAATTGAACTCGGACAGCAGCAGTTTTTCTGGTTTCTTTTGCTGAACTTTTTTCTCAATTTCATGTTTGTTTTCTCATTGTGTTGGCTGATTGTTGTGCTAGTTACCTTGCTGTTTTTGGCTGGTTACTGAGCACGAATTTGTGCCATATTAGAAACTCTCTTGTACCCATATTTTGATCATAGTGGAGCTCTGTTACTGGCTTGGTCCCGTGGTTGTTTACTTCTCACATTGAGAAGGTTTTTCCACGTTAAAAAATTATTGTGTCATTTGTGATTGGTGATTTTAGTTGCTGTGATTATTTGTTGATTGCTCCTCACAGATTCTTGCAAGTTTGGGAAATTGATTATTCGCTGCATATTGCTCTGTTAGAGTTGTTATTATATTTGTTGTTGAATTTCCCATCAAAATCCTTATTAGAAACATAGTATAGAACCTTGATTCAGCTACATGTGAATTGCAATGGGTTATTTACTTATTGGTAGATTTGAAGATTTTCACCACCAAGACTCTTGTCCTATACTTTGATAACCAAAGTGCACTACATCTTGCATTTAACTCAGTCATTCATTAGAGGACAAAACATGTAGATATAAATTGTCATGTTGTTAGAGAGAGGTCACAGAATGACACAAGGAAGTTGTTGCGTGTTCCAAGCCATGACCAACTAGCAGATTTTTTCACCAAAGCCTTGCATGAATACTTCACCATTTTAGAAGTACAATGCTTTAAAGTCGGTTAGTAGCTAGTCTCGTGCCAGTCATGTAGTCAGCTTTATTCCTTGCTCAGTCACAATTTGTCGAGCTTAGTAACCAATTTAGATAGTTAGCTATGGGTTAATAGGGTCAGTTATTTTGTTATAATTGTCTTACCCGTTGGAGAATAATAGTTAATTTATTTTCTATATATATATAAGGTTGTACATAACCTTTGTAAATGTAATCTTTGATTCAAAGATTCAATAATCAACATGAGGTATATTCAATAAACACTTTCTATATAGTTTCCTTATACTTCAATCCATACAACTTATCTTAACTCCTATTCTTTCTATTTTTATTTGCTTTTCTTGTGTTTTTTTTTTTTTTTTTTAACTTTTACTTCTCTAACAATCTATTGTTTCATTTTATGCGGAGTAGTTAAAAAATCCTATATACAAAGAATATAATTTCCTTTTTTTACGTAGTCATTTGAAGCAAAAGTCATCGATATCAAGAGTTATTAGGTTGGATTAACTTGTTAATTCAACATTAATTACACTATAATGTAAATTATTAAATCATTTCTCATTATATATCCGGCGTATACTCACTCATTTTATAATGCTAATTCAAGTTCCTCCAGTCATTACTTTAGTTTTTAAAAATATTATATTTATTTATTTATTTATTAATTAATTAAACCTATTAAGCTTATTAAAATATATATTTTTTTGCAATGGTCAAAGTTAAAAATATTAGTATTTTTTCGTTGCCCGAATTTGAACCCGAGTTATCAAATTCTTTAATCCTTAATTCATACCTACTAAGTTAGCCATCCACCCCACTTGTTAAAATAAATTGGATCTCATTTTACTATATATCTAACTTTCAACGGTTAACTCTTCACGTATTGTGGCATTTAATATTGTTTTATGTATGTATCACGTACTTTTTGTTGGTAGCCTTGAAATAATTTTCATTCAAGGTATTTGATCAAACACAACAATGGCTATATGTTTATATAGTCTAACAATGCAAATTAAATAAGGTTTGTAGAAAGGACACTCCGTCACAACGTGACAGTGGAGAATTACAGCCTGATTTAAGACTATGTCTACATTTCGTGTTTGACTTTCACCACCCCTTCGATATGGTTATCATCCAATAAGAATTTAAACATTAAATAACAAACATAAATAAGTCATCTTAAAAAAAAGGAATAATTTCTGTATAGGAAAAGGTTCATTTCATTTCTTTAGCAATTGTATCCACAAAATTAATAAAATAAATATTTCATTAAAAAAACCCTAATAGTTTATTTTTTTACAAAATCACCTCTAATTGTTAAAAAAAATGATACTTTTAAACAGGCCAATTATGTACCAGGCCGTTTAAGCTAGATGAATGTAGTGTAAAATTTTGTTTTCTTTGTATACCTAATAGCCAGCAATAAATGAAATGGTAAATTAAGATGAAGATGTGTCCTTGCATAATTGCGACCGTCTTGGCTCTTTTATTTAATTTGTATAACTTAGCATGATTCTTACCTTTAGCGAATGAACTTTTGAAGATAAATATAAATTGACGAAGACAGTATTCCCAAATTCCTTGACGGCACGGGTTAGCATGAGACGGGTTATGAAGAATTATATTTGTTTTTCTTTATCTTATTATAAATTTCAAATGCACCGATTTTAGACTTGAACTTTAAGTCTAAATTAATTTTCAATAATAATATGGACCGAGCCTTTTGTTTTTTTTTTATTTTTAGTAAGAGTCATATGTGAAGGTGCAAATACAATGGAGGGGATTGAATTGTATTTGTTTAATTTGATTTTTTATTTTTTAATTATTTATTGAAAAATTATTTCGAATTTAGTGATTTTCTTAAAACAGAAGCAGGGTTTAAAGAAATTTGAGGCAATAATAAAATAAAGAATGTAGAAGTAAAGTGATGCAAATAAATTTATCTCACTTTACCACTAACTTGATAGCTATATCCAATTCTTTCACTTAGAAGGATTTAACCATTAATTCAAATACTTGAATTACACAACATCTGACCTTACAAGTCAGTCTTCTCGAAACAATTTGACACTTATAGACTTTTTGAAGCAAACACTACAAGAAACTTGACTTATAGTAACAACACAAAGTCATGGGTAAAGGTCTGAAATCCGTAGGTTTAGGGCAAAAAACATATACCGACATTTTTATATGTTGTCTATAGTTAACATATCTACGGTTTTTTACCATCACTATAACCTATAGTGACAAACGTTTGTCCGTTGATCAAAACTAAGAGTTTTACCTACGACTTTTATACCGTGGACAAAAACTTGTGTAAATTAATAAATTATCAACCTACAATTTTGTCACCGTGGGTATATAATTTAGTGACGCTTGTACTCCATGGGTATAGATTTCGACAACTATTTTTTTTTGGTTGGACACGTAATTTGTTATTTAATAATTTCACTGTTCACAATTAATCAAATTACAATGTAATTAAAACACACAATAATATATATATATATATATATATATGTGAATCAAAATAAAATAAAAATTCAATATCATATATTCAAAATTAATATAAAGTCTTACAAATATATATGAAATTGAAAATAGTTAAACTATTTTTAAATGAGAGTACATTAGAGTATTTACTAATCATGAAAAAAGATTGTCTTACTAGCATGACAAAGTCTTATAAAATAATCTCAAAAAATTTAAAGAAATCACGTCCACCTTGCCAAAACTTCATCCTCATCAACAAAATAGCTTTCAATCTTCACCTACAAGCAATAAAAAATTACAAATTTTCATTATCTTTTATTTTTCTTTCCGAACTAAGAAAATTGAAATGATTAGGAGTACTAGAATCATCGGGAATCTATCACGAAAATAGAAGATATTAAATATAAATAAGATAAGTATTAAACCTACAAATCAACTTGTATTTTACATTTGAAGATCAATAAAAAAACTGTATACTTGTCGTGCAACTTGGATTATGTCATTCACATTTTCATTTTTAGACACATAAACTTTTGATTTTTTTGATTTAGGGAACTGGCCCATACATCGCGATGTCCCTTCTTAGAAGGTCCTTATACTCGAGAAAATATAGCATTCTTCCAAGACACAAAACCTTGTGTGTTTTGGAATGATTGAGATGTTACAACTTCATTACTATATTTGCTCAATTGTTTCTAAAATGTAAACGAATCCATAACAAGTATATTAAGAAAGCAATATCCTAGATTAACAAAACAAAAACATCGAGTTCTTCCAATATTATAACAAATAGCCGATGACAAAATTCAGCACTTAAGTAGAAAATTATAAAACAACAATATTGAGTCCTTCCAATATTATAACAACTAGCAAATGTAAAAATTCAGCACTTGCATAACAAATTATAAAACAACAACATTGAGTCATTCCAATATTATAACAACTAGCAGATGACAACACTCGAGTAACAAAATTTTAAAAAAAGCAACATGAAGTCCTTCCAATATTATAACACCTAGCAGATGACAAAATTCAGCACTTGAGTAACAAAATTCAACAATGATCATTGGCTTATACATTAAAGTAGCAAATTAATCACTTAAGTTACTATGAATCTTTACCATAAGTCACTCTACGAAATACTATCAATTGTCTTCCAAAACTAAAAAAAGTAAGTCCCTATATAGAACCAATTAAAGCTCAAGACTTATAATCACTCTTACAGTTTTTTCATTGACAATTGGTCCATCTTTACGAGTACGAGTTTTAACGTAAATCTCTTCAAGCCCAGGTACCACTCCTTTGCCCTTTTTCTCTAAACCCAAACAAACAAGTTAAATTTATTTTGTTTTTTAAATACAATTCACCCCGTGAAAAGTAAAAATCGAAACAAACCTTTTCATCAATAAGTTTTGGGAGACTTTTTGTACCATAAAATGGACATCTTCGAACTTAGCACACTTTTGTCTATTAATTTGACTTACTTTATGCATTTCATACAAAAAATATTATTCAACATAATGAATTAGTTAATGCTTGTTTGAGACATAATAGTATTTATGACTTACTTGTTCTTCACCAGAAAATCGAAGACAAACCAAATCACGATATTGATTTAGGTCAACCCTATCATCGGATAATGCAATTGCAACTTCATCTTTTGTCTTACTTGAGTCATATACTTTTGACTTTAAATCACTTTTCAATTGCCTCCACTTCTCATTCAACTCAATTTTTATCATTTCTCTTGTTGAGTCATTTATTGGAGGAACAAGCTCAAATTTGCTCTACATAATGAGAGATGTTAAATAAAATATTAAGTTATGTTACAACTTTTGACATAAAAATAATTGAAATGTACAATAATAATTTGATTTTAGTTTCAGCATCTCTTCTTTGAAACTCGTTGGCATGTCTTTCTATGATTTGTAGATGATGAGAGCATATTGATGCCTTCTAATCACACTACCTCAGATGGCCTAGAAGCTAACCATATATATTCATGAGTAATTTGTTGACTCATTTTTTCATCCAAGCCCTGAATCTAAAACATTACATGAAAATAAGTAATCGGGGGAACCCACCCCCGTTTTATAGTGGGTGTAAAATTTAAGTCTCCATCCCTACCTGCAAAATGGTTTGGGTTTCCCCACCCACACCCGCACCAATTCATATATATAAAATTATAAATTTAAAAATTATATTTATTATAATAAAATAATTATTATTAGACAATAATAGAATTACAAATATTTTCTATAGGGATATGATTATAATTTTTAATATTTTAAAAAATATTAAATATATTCAATATGTATATGTATATAAAATTTAAAAATTATAATAGTATTACTTGCGGGGCGGGTTCGGGTGCGGGTGTGAGTGCAGAGTGGATATCACCACACCCAAACCCATCCTCGCCCCCGAATTTTAATTTTAGAGAAAATCATTTCCCGCGCCCATTCAAAGCAGATTTGGGTGGGTACTCGCGGGTGCAGGTTATGTTTTCATCCCTAATAGTGAAGTTAAAAATGTTACACAAGATATAAATTAGTATAAAACTTAAATATGATTGATATCTTACTCTATAAAAGCTGCGTCAAAATTAGAAAGGACATATCTATATGCTTGTGCTAACTCTTTTTTGTCAAGTTGAATTCTACTCACTCTCTTTTGTTTTCCTAATTATTATTTTTGTTGTCTTTCACTCCCTAATGGTCTTCCAATAGGATGTAAGAACGTCACATTATCTGACAATGTAGAATCAATTTCATCATCATTCCTTCTAGGCCTATTAAACCTTGTCTTTCACTCCCCTTGTTTAAATAGTAGACATTCTACTCTAGATTCATATATTTTCCTTAAAATACCACTCCAATCAAGTCTTCTAGGAGGATTCCTTAACTCCCGTGTTCCATCAAAACCTCCATCATACATCAAAACCTCCATCATACATTCCCTCAAAACCTCCATCATACATTCTATCATACATTCTATCCCGTGTTCCATCAAAACCTCCATTTATGGTTGGGAGCTAACTAACAACGATAACACATGTAGCAAATTTTTTTACCTTAACATAAGCATCGTGAGTTTGTTTCAATACCACAACATGGACATGTATAATGAGCTTTAGTACTCCATCCAGACAGGCTAGCATATGCTGGAAAATCATAACGAGGATCTGATGAAAATATTGGATATCATCTTTTCGAGCTGGAAAGTGAAATTTGCTTGAAGGGTCTAATGAGCTTTAGTACTCCATCTAGACTGGCTAGCTTCCAGACAGACAGGCTAGCCACTCCTAATCTAACACTACGTAGATCTGATGAAAATATTGGATATCTAGCATCAAACATTTTCTAAGCATGGGAGTCAACAAGATGCCTAAGAACACCATCATTCAATGGACCATCTCATCAACTTTGGAGGACGTGAACAACCTCTGCAGCCTTGGTTTCAATGGGAACAATCGAAGGATTTTTGCTGGTAAGTTATTCCGCTTTTGAGAAGTCTCCATCCCACTAGTTTGTAGGTCTTCATATTTGGTTTTCCACTTTGATGTACAACACTTAGGACATACTTGATTGTTTATATATCTATCCCAATATAGTATGCAATAGTTGGGGCAATCATGGATCTTCTCATACCCAAATCATAACCCTTAAATTATCTTTTTAGTTTCATAGTAAGACTTTGGCAAACTATTTTCTTCTGGTAAAACATCTCTAAGTAAATCTAGCAACATAGAAAATGACTTGTCACTCCACCTATGAAGAGACTTTAAATGATACAAATGTATGATAAATGATAGCTTGATATACTTCTTACAATTTGGGTAGAGCATTTGTTCATTCTCCCTCACCAATTGGTAAAACTTAGATGCTTGTCTGACTTCTGGATTTCTTCCACCTTCCCCACAAAATGGCTCTTTTGTAGATTCAATTCGAAAAATATCATTTATTAACCTATTTGTGTCATGCTCCATTTCTACATGTTCAACTGTGCTTCTTAAAGTGGTAGGCTTCTCACCATGAAATAATCATCGCCTATAATCTCTAAGAAATCCACGTCGTGGATTAGTTAAGTGTTCGTAAAAAATTCTACAAAATTTGAGTAGCAGTTGGCACAATTTGTACAAGAGCACATTATTTTTCCTTTGACTTATGAATTTTAAAAAGCAAATTCATTAATCCCTTGAATGTATTCTACACTTTGTTTTGATTCATCACCCATCCATCCTCTATGCGCCATTTGACCAAATGTTGAATAAAAACTAATAGAAATGAAACACACAAGAAAGAAAAATCAAAATGAATCAAACCTGACCAAATATCAAAGCAAAATAATACACATCCAAAAAAGTGGAAAAGATGAAGAAAAAAAATTAAAACATCAAAAATATAGAAATGACAAGAAATTTGTTTATACATATCGATAATGAAATCAAATATTATCAAAGTTTTATATGTACACTTCGAGACCAAAAGTTTGAAATAAGCATCAAAATATAATTTTATTTTAATTTAATAGAATAACTCAACTTTGAAACAATTAGATTATGAATAATGAATAACCCAACTTTGAAACAATTAGATTATGAATAATGAATTAGTAGATTATCAAAGATTTACAAGTAAGACAAAAAAACTTTTAAAAATAGAAATACATAAACCAAAGTTTTCTTTCATCGAATAGAGAACAAAATAATAGGATGTAGAACTATAATATTCCAAATATTAAAAGTTAGTATGTTAAGCTAAGGATTACTTTTCCAGTAGAAACCTTTCTTCTCAAACTTGCTAATGACCCTACCAACCTGAAACATAACAGCTAAACTTTAGGCAAAGAAACATTCACCCACCAGCAATTCAACACAAATCTAGAAATGTTCAAATTAAAACAAAAAACCAGAAATGTTAAAATAAAAAAATAAAAAAAATAAAAAAAAACAGAAGAAGAACAACTTAATCAGTTAAAGCATATGAAACATATGTTAGAGAAGACGATGAACAAAACGAACAAATATTGAGAAGGAAAACAACGTACAAGAACTGAACTGATTGAAGAACGTAACTAAACGGAGATAGTTATCGATATCGTACAGTGAACAAGACGAAAGAAGAGAGTTATCGATAAACACGAATATAGTCGAAAAATAGAATATAACCAGAAAAATATAATCGATAAATACAATTATATTGCAAAAAAAAAACACAAAATTGCAAAAAAATTTATAACTTGATAAAAGAGATAACTGGAGGTTGGCATCGTAAAGGTTGCTCGCGAATGAGATTGCTGGTGGCGGCCGCTGAGGTGTCTTGCGAATGAGATTGCCAGCGAGGGCCAGCGAGGTTGCTTGCTAAAGGAGAGTGCTAGTGGTAGAAGTGCTGGATAGGGATGGAGTATTTGAATCAACTTTTGTAAAAAAATTGAGGGTTTGAGGGATTTTGAAGTGGGAATGAAAATTTTTTGTTTCGGGGCGGGAGCATGAACTTTTTTGATTTTCGTGAATATGTTTATGTGTGGGAATAAACGAAGATTTGAGAGATTTTGACGAATTTTTTATTTTCAAGTAAAACAAAGTAAGTAAGTATTGTTTGATGTCTATCACTAAATATCTATCTATACCTACGGCTTGGTTGGTGTCTGTTGGTATATTATATCTATATCTACGTCATTTATGTTTGTCACTAAATACAATCGTTAGTATATGGAAAAATTCTTATAGTGAAACAAACACGTTGACTCTACAAGTCAAGTCTTCTCCATACAACTTGAAAACCAAAGTTTGTTAAAGGCAACTACACCTTGAGCCTACAAGTCAAGTCTTCTCAACTCATGCCTGAAAACCACAGAATGCTTGAGGAACGCTAAAGCCACTATCGGGTTGGGTTACCCAAGTTTTGAACTGATTGTGTTTTGATTTTACTAAGATTTTTACAAATGATTTTTCACACAAAAACACTTAGAAAATATTTATTTAAGCAAGTGCTTCTCTAGAACTTAAACCTTTGAAATTTGAATACATATAAAATTTGAGTTCACAAAAGTTTTTCTGAGTTGTATGGATTTCTGAGTTTATGAGTTCGTGCTTTCTTCTTCATCCTTGAGTATGTATTTATAATATAGATTAGGGTTTCAGTTTTGTCCTGGTAAAATATGACTCATATCTTTCTTGTGAACAAATTCTAAATGTATCTTCTTGTGGACAAATTATGAGTGTATCTACTTGTGAATAATTCTGAATATTTTTTCTTGTGACTAATTATGAGTGTTTCTTCTTGTGAATAATTCTAAGTGTATCTTCTTGTGAACAAATTATAAGCATATCTTCTTATGAGAAAATTATGAGCATATCTTCTTCTGAACAAATTCTAAGCATATCTTCTTCTGAACAATTTTTTTATTATATCATCTTGTGAACAATATTTTTACCACATCGATAGTGATTCAAACTGAGACTGAGTTTAATACTTTGAAATATCATAGCTTCTTTTCTTTAAAACTAGAGAATTAAAAAAAATGAGAATGGAAGACAAAACATAAACTAGATAAAATAATTGAATAAGACTAAACCGTGGAGGATAACTGGTTTGAGAGTTATTGAGCGGCACTTCGAGGTTCTTAGGTGGGAGTGGTATGTACAAGTACTCTGATGCTAAAATAAGTATTAATTTAAATGGGTGAATGTTATTGGAGGGAAGAAAATGTACCTTTTAATTGTGTTAGAAGTGCTATGTATAGTGCGAGGGTTAGGCGCATGGACAAAAAGCACTTTTTCTCGACAGATGTAGTGCTTTGATTCCCAACTATGTTTGCTTCTAGTTGGTTAGAAAAGGCTTACAAGATTTCGAAGGGTTGATATTGGGTGCATTTAACAACCAAGTTGTTGGACATTCTTCTATTTGGCAAGACAAATTTGGTCTTGTGCTAGTCTAGAGCAGTTGCTCCCTAAGTCGTTGTTTCGAGTAAAGAAGGCAAAGAGTTAGAAACTGCAGTCTACATCAACATAGAGAGGGTTGTGTCAATCGAGAATGGCATCCGACCTTAGAAGTGTTATAGTCTTCGACATTGATATTCAACTTTGGTACCATTTGGTAGTCAATAACTTTGTTTGGAGACATCACGATATCAGTAAATATCTTTGGTTTGATGTTCGCATGATATAGGGTTATGAGTTTCTTGTGATCTAATCATTGACTCGTGTTTAAAGAACAATCTATACTCAAATTTTCTTTCTCGAATTTGGAGTCGTTACATGTCAGTTGAAGGGTTTTAACGTCTTTGATGCGATGTGAAGTGACACCTGGTTGTTTCCCAACTAACTCATATTGAATATGATTTGACCTTTGACACATATTGAATACTTTATTTCTCTCTTCTATGCCAAGACCTCCTGTTCATGCCTTCTTTCTCGCATTAATGTGTTCAAATTTTGCAATCATCTTCAAAAATTCGAGTTCATTGCTTTGTTCCAATAAGTCCTATTGTTCATTTGGTGGTTTAGTTGTTTTACTAGATTTTCTCTTTTGTTTCGTATTTGCGTGTTTTCCCGTCATTTCAATTGTGTTTTGGTAGTTCTAGTTCATCCCATGGCAATGGGTGTCTTTCTTGTCATTGTGAAGGTCTCATCACATCACTAGGGGTTTTTTAGGTGTGGTGGTTATCAATCTTTTTCCTTTTCACTTCTTTCACTTGAATGGTGGTGCATGGAAGGGTGGATTTAATAATCTCAATCTCAATTTCATTTTCTTCCTCTACCATTCAAGTTTTCATGGTGAATGAGGCATCATCAAGCTACAAACTCTTTTTCCCTCGATGAGGCCACCTTCCGATGGGTCACTAAGGAGCCACTTAGAATAATATCGATTTTCCCATTAGGGGAAATGTCGCGTTTTGTCTAGGTTAGAGAAAACGACGTGGATTGAGAAGTGGTCGTTCTTGGATATCTTTGTAGAATTTCCTCGGAGTATCCCACTATGCTCATTCCTTTGTACGAGCTTTTCCTTAAGGAGATGGGATTCTGCATGCCTTTCTCTGATTTCGAGAAAGACATCTTTAAGCACCTTGGCTTGTGTCATTATAAAATACACTTGAATTCATTGGCATACTTGAGGGCCTATAAAATGGTATGCTCGATTTTGAGGGCCCACCCGATAGTGCCTTTGTTTTTTTTCTTTCTATTTTTCGGTTTTTATGGAACTTGGAAAAAATTGATGTCTTTCTCACTTTTACAAAATCTGTAATGAGTTTTAAGGACATGTATTATGAGGTTCGAACTCAGACATATGTAGTAATCATGAGTGCTGCTATAAGGATCAAATTTTAGGATGTTGGGGGGAACCTAATGATTTGCGACGATGAGGAAGTTATTTTCTTTAAATTTTATCTCCATTGGTATACTTCAACCGTTTTGTTTGAAGGGTATTTGGCGAGCTTGCAAAGTTCATAATAGTTATTAATACATTATATTGCATGAGCTTCTATGGTCTATCGAAACTTGTTGCACATCGAAGTTGCTCATGTAAACCCTTACTATAGAGAGAAAAACATAATAAAGTGAGTAAGAATTGTGTTTAGTTTCAAAAATTTAATTAAAAATAAATTTAAATACTAGTGATGTTGAAATCAAGAATAGGTAAAAAGAGAAACATAAGCAAAATTATCATAGTTTACCACCAATACAGTAACTACGTCTAGTCCTTTCACATAGAAGGAGTTAATATATTATTCACCAATAGTATCACCACTCCATTGAACACCTTTTAGTCAATTGAACAATGTAAAAGTCTTTTCAAACTTCTAGCTTAGTATGGTCAAGCTGTTGAGGACGAGAGTGTTTACACAAATTCTCCCACGAGAGTGTTTACACAAATTGCTCTCAAAAGGTATGTTAGGTTTCTTAGCACTTAGAGCTAATAAAATAGTTTTTCATGAGCTTGTATTTGTGACGACAATAATTTTTTTTTGTGTTGTCTTGTTGTAGATTCATTGACAATAATTATAGAGAATCTTTTAGTTTATTAGGGTATTTGACCGTTGTTGTGATTGCGTGAAATAAGCATGTGAAATAATAACTAGTATAAAATCTTTAATGATATTGAGCCATCATTAAAAGTGTATCCAAATCCGTCCTCATAATTGATTAAGTGTATCTTGATATAAATGGCAGAATGACTAGGGGATGTCACTATATGAGGATGTCATTCACTTCTTCAATCAGAGGATAAGTCTACTATAGTGAGCTAATGATGTTCGAATGTTGACTTTATTAGAGTGTTGATATTATCAAATGATCGACTTTATCAGATGGTTGATTTTATCTAACAATTGAATTTATCGGATAATCAATTTTATACCAAGGTTAATAGACGCATAATCATCAGTGTGATGTTGTATTAACATATTTAGTAGAGGTGCGCTGAGAGTGCGTTGGTTACAGTCTATTATATCTTAATGGATATTTCAGTGCATTGCATTAATTTCCTTGCTTACCTTATCTTTTCATAGAGGATGCAGCGTAAAAAGACTTTAAAGTTCATGACTAGGATCTATGCAGTTAAATAAATTTATTACTATATTAATTATTCCTACAAAATGATTTTTGTTATCATCAAAACAATTAAGGGTCGTTGATCTTCAAACCAACTTGGTTCTAACAATATCCCATTTTTTGTGATGCAAACTCTATTTTTTTTTTTGTGAACAATTTTTTATAGTAGCGTGATAAATGCAGAGTTGTGCAAAGTAAAGCAGTAAAGCTCCCTTTTATATGACCAGGTTTCCAAAAGGAAAGTGGAATACGAAATTCTACCAACGAGAGTTTGGTAAAGGATAAGAAATTGTTCTCATAAACAATCCCCCCCTTTTTTCATTAAACAAAAATAGCTGTACATAGACGTAAAGCACACCAAAAAGATATAGAGTTAATCTAAAAAAAAAAAAACATTAAAGAATGCCTAGTACAAGAGTGAAAAAAAAAAGATTGGGATTGGTCAATCTAGTTGAGATCACGCCTAAGGTATTCTAAATGGACTCCTAATTCTTCGATGTTTGTTCTATGAATGCCTCAGTTTTATCTTCTACTTGATCAAAGTATTCCTTCTTTACAAACAAAGATGGGTCAAATGCAGGTGCAGAGAGAATGGAAGAAGGGCCTTCAGAGGTAGACTCTATATAACTTGAAGTAGTAGTAGAAAGAACATCCAAGGAAGGGAATTTAACATGTTGAATGATAAGAGGAAACATATGGTGCCAAGAGACAACCAATGGGGATTCCAAATAAATATAATTGAAAGCAAAGTTATCTTCATTCGATAGACCTTCTGATGTAGCAATTAGTTCATTTTCGAGTTTGGTTTGCATGAGCTTCTTCAAAGTGCAAGACCCAAAGGTAGAGGATCTCAGTGGTATGTCTAAAAGCACTAGAGTTTTGAGCGGCTAGATGCATTCCATGCACCATGTTTTCCCTAATCGATGTTGTGACAAAGGAAGGAACATTGTCCCATTGGGTGGAAACTTCACCAGGATCCAATTTTTGCATTCACGTTCCTAATCTCGGTAATTTTTGCAACGAAAGGTATAATGAATGAGTTAAGGTTTGAGAAGCTAGAAGGAAGGGATGAAATAAAAGGGGATTGGTCTATGGGTATGGAGTCATTAGAGGATGTTTTAGAGACTAAATCATTTATAACTTGAGTTGTTATCGCAGTTGTTGTGTGGATAGAATCCACAAACATAGGTGAGTGAGGGTTAGATGTAGGTGTGGAAAAGATGGGTAAGGATGAACTGGTTGTTTGTTTGAGTAGGTGTTTGGGGAAGGTGATGGAATGGAGGCGGGAAATTCAGTATTCAGAGGATAGGGGTTTGATCTATACCTAATAGCTGCAATATTTTCAACCAGGGTTGCCTGAAACCTCATATGATGTGTCTGTATCTAAATCGAAGCTAGATCATGCAATAAAGGTTTAAGGGGTGGATTTGTTTGAGGGTGCTGAGGGGATAAGAGTAGGAGTTTTGTGTTTGAGGCTAACTTCATCCTCGTTGGTGTTTTCATCTTCTTCTTCTTATAACACAAAAGATAACTTGACTTCATTTTTTCTTTTCTTCTCAAACTCCTGAGCTGCTCTTGGCAAAGGGAAGCAAACGGGAGGCGTTGCTTGAACAGAGTGTTAAATCCTTAGATACTCTTGAATTATCTCTTTTTTATCTTCCTCAAAAATTGCAGTGTACGAATCTCTAACTAAGAAATGAGTGTCTTGAGTTCCACTAGTCTGGCTTGTTAGCTGTTTGACTTCATTGCTTGGTTTTATATTGTTGTTGGCAAGAATGACTCACATTTTGATGACATTTTGGATATTGAACATTGGGGCAGAGGAGGATACCAAGTGCTCTTCTTTAACCACTCCCCTTACTTCCTTTAGAGCCATAATGATAGGGGTTCTCAAAAGGATAACTGTGATGAGTCTTGAGTAAGAAATAGTCTTTATTTTTCCTGATCTAGAGTTCATGACACAAGACCTCTTGTGCTCAAGTACCAAGTGTTTCAAATTAGTCTTAATCTTTTGGGCGATGTTCCACATCAATCCCTTGTGGTATTTGATGATGAGGTCAACAAAGCTACCTTTTGGTACCACACATCCTTTAAAATTTTCCTAGGTTAAAGTACTCAATCCATCAAATACCATCATAATCTTCAATGAATTTGAACCCAATTTTAGCGAGATTTGCGAAAGTTGAAGTTCATTAAGAGTATCAAGTTGATCCACATTAAAAGCCATAATGGGTGCAAAAGAAATGTTACTGAGGACAAAAGAATATGCAAAACTCGAAGCCATAAGAGAATTCATGAGAGTTTCAAAGAGGTTCAAGTTTTGGAAAAGAATATCAAAAGTGTGGGAAAATACATGAGAATAGTGAGTAACTTGAGTGTTTGTGTTATTGATAAAACGTTTGAGTTTCTTAAAGCGAATAACAATAAAAAATTTGCAATTAATACATAAAGGCAACATGTGTCCAAAAATCATTGAACTCACACAAATTTCAAGAAAAATTAATCGTATTTGAGATTCATTGAATTTTAAGCGACTAGATAGAGAGAAAAAATTCAATTTATTAGAGGTAGAGCATACATATTTATCAATAAGTCTGTTTTACCAAAGGCAAAGGTAAAGGCAAAGCACATAGGGATTCTGGCATCACTCTTTTTAAAAATTGAATGTTTAAATTTTTCCTTTTATTTTTTAACCTACTTCAGCAAGGGGTTTTGTAAAAATGTCTGCCCATTGATGATAATGTCAATGAATTTAATGTCTAAAATACCTTATGGACATAGTCTCTTATGAAGTGATGTTTAATCTTTATATGTTTTATCCTTGAATGTAAAATAGGATATTTAGTTAAACATATAGTAGAAGTATTATCACAAAAGATAAGAATGTTACTCTCATTAATTTTGAAGTATTCAAGTTAATGTTTCATCCACTATAGCTTGGTGTTGTAGCTGGATGTTGAAATATATTATGCTTCAGCCACAGAAAAGGCAGTAGTTATTGTCGGTGCTTTTCTTTATAATATATCTCAAGCATCGTCAGCATCCCAAAAACCTATTGACCTGTACTCAAAGAAAGGCTTATAACACATACCAAGATTAGTAATGCCTTTGAAATATCTAAACATACTTTTAACAATAGTCAAATGAGATTCATTAGGGTCAGACTGAAATCTGATACACACACACACACTATATTAAATATCAGGTCTACATGCAGTTAAGTAAAGAAGAGAGCCAATCATCCCTCTATATACCTTTTGATCCACCTTTTTACCTGATTCATCCTTGTCAAGAGAACATGTGGGTTGCATATGTGTAAAGATGAGTTTGCATTCATCCACCTTAAATTTCTTAAGAAGTTCTCTAATGTATTTTTTCTGATGAATGAATACTCCATTTGAGCTTTGATGAATTTGGATTCCAAACAAGACATTTAATTCTCCCATCATGCTCATCTCAAATTCATTCAACATTAACTTAGAAAGATGATGTCATGCGCTTCTTTAGTCATATGATAAGTCTACTATGATGAGTAGATGATGTTCGAATGTGGACTTTATTAGACAATCAATTTGTATACCAAGGTTATTAGAAATAATTAGAGGGAGCATGTGTTAACTGATTCAGCAGAAATGCGTTGAGAGTGCGTTTGTTAGAGTCAATTATGTGTTAACATATATTTTAGAGCATTGCACTAATTTCCTGTCTTAGCTTATCTTTACATAAAAGGATGTAGCATAAAAAATTTAAAGTTCATCACAAGGGTCTGCGCACTTAAATAAATTTATTAGCATAATGGTAGTTTTTCAGACAGTGTATTGAATCGTTGCAAGCAATAATAAAACGGTAGTACTGAGTGTTGAACTCAAGGATTACGTTATACTATCGAATTGTATTTAATTACTAAAATTGAACAAATAGTTTCCGATTTGATTGAAATAATATTTAAAACTAACAACGGTAATAAAATTGATCCTTTATAATAAGAAAAATGTATGGGATGAGTTTCATTTTGAATCCAACCTTGGTGTCTAATTTAATCCTAGTTATTGAATTCCTTTATTGAATTCTCTTTATTCTTCTTGCCCTAATGTCTTAGTGATAGAACCTTTAATTCCAAAGTAACTCATAATTCCTTAGTATATTTAAGATTAGAATTAAGTTTTACCGTACAAGAATTCTCATTTCAAACTATTTCCTTTGGACAGTTAATTTAAATTTATTGAATTATTTTTATCATCTCTGTGTTTAATGTTAATTTAATTGGTTTCATGACCTGCATCTATCGCTAGACTACAATATCATAAATTTCACATCTCAAGCATTAGTAAAGTCCACTTCCGTTTCAAAATGCGAATCTTAGAACATTTTAATGTTGATCATACAATGAAAAACATTAAACACAGAGATGATAAAAATAATTCAATAAACTCATTCATATAACTAGAAATCAAATCAGAAAAATAAGGGTTTCATCTTGTTACACTTATCCCTAACAAATAAGGTTTAGTTACTCGTGACAAAGATAGAAAAGATAGAGATTAGAGTAGAATTACAAGAAAGATTCATGAATGATTCTAGAAACGGTTGTCTTTGAGTTTCTCTGCTAGTATCCAAACTTCCCAATAATAAAAATGATGCATAGAAAGTGAAAAAAAAAAATGTGTTTTAATGTATGCAGCCCCAGGCACGGAATTTGCGCTTCAAGCGCAAGTGGACAGAGTCAAGAAGGCCAAAATGCTCCCCAGGCGCAGGTTTTTGCGCATCAGGCGCACAACATTTGTTGTCTGAACTACATTGCATTTCTATTCTCTTTAGATTCTGAATTCTATTGCGGTGTCTTCATGAAAATTGTAGCTATGGATCCTAGACTTCAATTTCACTTGGTTTAACTCCAATTGGACACCTCCAACTCCAAATATGGCTTAAATACTCCACATAGGTCATGTTGATTTCTCACCAAAATTCAGCACTGCACTAAAACAAAGATACAACGCAAAACTATGAAAAATATCTACTTAATCAAGGAAATAAGAACATAAACATTTCATTAAATCAAAGAACTAAAATCAACAAAATATATCAAATAAATCCTTAAATTAACTAATGATTGAAGATTAATAAGACTAAAAACAATATAAAAATATGCATATGATGAAGAGACAACACATAATAAAGTGTTTCTACAAAATGATTTTTTTTTTATCATCAAAACAATTAAGGGTCATTTTTATATAAAACAATTCGGTTCTAACACGTTACTAATAGGGAGTTTTAGTGGTTGTGGCTCCTCAAACTATCTCATAGTCAAAGAATTATAATAACTCTTATGGTGATATTTACTTGAGATTTAGGCTTAGTACAATTCATGACTTAATCCACTATTTAAGCAATAGCATACAAGTATTATTTACTTTAGCTCTTCAGGCTTTGAGTGTTTTTAAGATGCGTCTCCAAGAAGTTACCATTAACACCTTTTTCAACTTCTTGGCAAGCTGCAGTTGATGCTCATGAGAAGGGAGGTTGAATTGTGTTTGACTAATTTGATAACTTTTTCATTATTTGATTCAAATGACACATGTAATTTATCCTGGTTCACCACTTACTTGGCTACATCCAGTCCCTTCACTCATAAAGATTTAATCCACTAATTCATCAACTTGAATAACAAAGCACCTGACCTTCCAGACCAGACTTCTCAAATAATTTGACCACCCTAACTTTTGAGGAACACAAACACCTTGACTCTACCAACCAAGTCTTCTCCACGCAATATGACAACATCATATTGTTGAAGGCACACTAACACCACTATCAGGTTTGAATACAAAGGTTTGGAGGTTGAGTAGTTGCTTCTAGCAAGCTGATTATAACAATTACTATCACAATCTAAGAAGAACATTTATAAAATATTTCTCATTTGAACAAGTGTTTCTCTCTATGAACTCTAAGATGTATTTGGAATTTGGAGCTTGAGTTATTTTTTCTGATTTTTTCGAGGATCTTCCTTTTCAGCCTTGAGTATCTATTTATAAATAAATTGAGTGCATCAATTTAATCCTTGTTTAATTTTGAATTGTATCTTCATTCCTAGTTTGGTCAACAATGATCTTGTTTAAAAATAATATTGAACAAGATGCTTTTTGATAATATGTTCTTTAGCAAATTCTTTATTTCTGAATCTAATCTAAGTCGTTCTTCTAGATTGATTCTATTCGTATTTAGTTCAAATTGAGTTTGTAAATTCTTCAGATTGGTACTGTTCATATTTTGTTAAGATTTAGTTTGTAAATTCATCATATTGATATTGTTTGTATTTTGTTAAGATTGCTTTCGCAAACTCTTTAGATAAAACTTATTGTCTATTGGTTGCTTTGATCTAGGCGGAACATATGATGGACTGGTTCTTGAACTTTTGGAGGATGGAATATGACTAAGTCCAATTCTATGTTTTGTCCTTTGTAAAAATCTGAATCATATTTTTGCAAGTAATTAATGTATCTTTTGTTAGTGTTTCTTCTTGTAAATAGTTCATGATCAAATCTTCTTGTAAATAATTCATATCTTCTTGTGATAAGTCTTGATCAAATCTTCTTATAAGTAATTCATATCTTCTTGTAGATAAATCTTGATCAAACTTTCTTGTAAATAATTCATATCTTGTTGTGGTAAATATTGATTAAATCTTCTTGTAAATAATTCATATCTTCTTGTGATAAATCTTGATTAAATCTTCTTGTCAACTTGGTCAAAGATTTTCTTCAATTATAAATCTGAATTAAATCTTATTTTAGATTGTTTTCAAAAACACGAATCTTCTTTCATACTCTGTGAGGTCAATTTATTGTTCTCATAAAATACTTTTGTTAACAACAAAACTCTAAGTATAAAACCAACTTGGTTCTAACAATCTTCTCCTTTTTGATGATGACAAAACTGTATTTTTTATAACTTTTTTTAAAAATACTATTACTTTCCCCTACTTAATGCTCCCCTAAGTCTAATTATTTTTCTAAGTATTTTTTTCTCCACGCATTATAAAACATATTTCTCTGCCTTTTGTCATCAAACATAAAGACTTGAAAGTGAAACTTGGTTTTTTTATAGAATGAAAATAACATAAACATAAAGCATAAAATTTATTAGAAGTGTGAAACTAAACTACTCTAAGGTTGACACATCATTAGTTAGGTAAAAGAATAAGTTTTAGGATTTTCGTGATGAAGTAAAACCTATCTTCATCTTGTGGTTTGGTAAATATGTCAGCCCATTTATGTTTGGTGTCTATAAACTAGATATTAAGAACACCTTTTTGAACAAAGTCCCTAATGAAATGATGCTTGATTTCTATGTGTTTAGCTATAGAATGAATTAGAGGGCTTTTTGTTAGGAAAATGGCAGAAGTGTTGTCACAACTAATGGGAATGTTGGTTTCTAGGATTTTGTAGTCTTCTCATGGATGTTTCATCCAAAGTAGTTGAGAGCTACAACCAGTTGCTGAAATGTACTCATCTTCTACCGTTGACATGACAATTGTGGTTTGTCTCTTACTTGACCAAGAGATTAGGTTGTCACTGATATATGTGTATTTCCACTTCTTCTTTTTCTCTCAAGTTTATCTCTTGCAAAATCAGAATCACAATACTCACTTAGTTTGTACTCAAAATATTACTTATAGAACAAGGTAATGTTGGTAATGTTGGTAATGTTGTTAGGCCTCTAAGGATTCAACAGTTAAATTTGATTCCCTAGGGTCAACTTGAAATCTTTCACATACACAAACACTAAACATGATGGCAGGTCTAGAAGCAGTAATGCAAAGTAGAGATCCTATTATTCCTCTGTAGGTTTTTTGGTCAACTTTTTTGCCTTATTCATCTTTTTCAAGTGAACAAGTAGGGTGCATTAGTGTAGCCATAGGTTTTCAATCAATCATCTTGAACTTCTTGAGAAGCTCTTTTGTATATTTAGCTTGATGAATGTTTTTTGACTTTGTTGAGTATGTATCCCTAAAAATAACTTAAGTTTTCCTGTCATACTCATTTGAAATTCAAGTTGCATCAATTTAGAAAATTCGTAGCAAATAGTGTCATTAGTAGATCCAAAAATAATTTCATCAACATAAAGTTACTACTTGTCCATTTTCAAAGTTATTGTAAAGCAAAAAGTTACTAAGTTTATCATACCATGCCCTAGGTGCTTGTTTTAGACCATAAAGAGATTTCCTAAGTTTAAAAACATGATTTGGAAATTCAGAACTTTCAAAATATGGGGGTTGTTTAACATAGACATCTTCACTTATATAACCATTTAGAAAATAACTTTAAACATCCATTTGAAATAATGTAATGTTATTATTTACAACAAAAGAAAGTAGGATACGAATAGCTTCTAATTGGGCCACTAGAGAAAATATCTTATTGTAATCAATGCCGACAGTAGCCTTGTGCATTAAGTCTTACCATGTTTCTGACCACTTCACCTTTTTCATTTAGTTTGTTTACAAAAACCCATTTGGTTCCAATAATGTTCTTTTTGGTCTAGGTACTAGATCTCAAACATCATTCCTCTCAAATTCATTTAAATATTCTTGCATTGCAAGAATCGATCCATCCTTTGCCAATGCTTCATCAATAGTGGTACGCTCAATTGATGAGAGTAAGCCAAACAAAGTGGTATCTTTTAGTGATGATATTGTCCTTGAATAATCACTTGCACTTCCAATTATTAGAGTATTAGGATGAGATGACTTGTACTTCTATCAATAACTTCCTTATGACTTATCTTAGATTGTTTTTTACTTGATCAGATTCATCTTCTGAAGATTTGTCATCTTCTTCTTAATTGCTTGTATTCACTGATTTTGCAGGTTCTTCTAGTTTGTCTTGATTTGCTTTCTCTTGTTGCATTAAACCTGCATTATCATCATCTTGCTTTGACTTTTCAAGGTCAACCTATTTATCATCAAATTTAACATGTATGGATTCTTCCACCAACTGAGTTTCTCTATTAAACACTCTTAGATCTTTTGGAGTATCCAATGAAGGTACACTTTTTGAGATCTAGAATCAATTTTTACCAAAGTTATCTTTAGTGTTCAACATATAACAAATACAACCAAATTGTTTAAAGTAAGAGATGTTAGATTTTTTACTTTTCCATAATTCATATGGTGTTCTTGTTAATATATACCCGATTAATACTATATTTTGAATATAACATGCAATGTTAATTGCTTAAGCCCAAAAGTGTTTTGCAACATTCAGCTCACTTAACATGGTTCTGGCCATTTCTTGGAGTGATTTGTTCTTTCTTTCTACAACTCCATTTTGTTATGGTGTTCTAAGAGAGAATAAGTTGTGAGAGATTCCATTCTCATCACAATTTTTTTCAAAGAACTTGTTTTCAAATTCTCCTCCATGATCACGTCTAATTGTTATAATCTTAAGGCCCTTGTCATTCATTACTTGTTTTCAAAATATGATAAACACTTTGTGGGATTGATCCTTACTAGTTAAGAATTTTACCCATGTCCACCTAGTGTAATCATCTACTATAAAGCTACATTTCTTTCCACTTAGAGAGGTTGTTTGATTGGCCCAAAGAGATCTATATGTAAGAGCTCAAGGGGTTTGAGGTAGAGACTATGTTTTTAGGGGTAAAGGAGTTCTTTGTTTGTTTTCCCTTTTGACAAGCTTCACACATAATTTTAGTTTTGTAACTAAGCTTAGGTAGATCTCTAACTAGTTGAAGTTTATTCAGTTTTCAAATTAATCTAAGGTTTGCATAACCTCATCTTTTGTGCCAAATTAGTTTCTCTTAATTTACTGACATAAGACACTTAACCTCTTGTTTCTTTATACTAAACACTTTATCTTATAAATGTTGTTTTGTCTATGACCTGTAAAAAGTACAAATCCATCTTTTTGACTAATTGCCTTGCGTATTTTTTGATTAAATATAATATCATAATTATTGTCACTTAACTTACTAATACATAATAAATTATGCTTAAGATCTTTAACAAACAAGACATTTTTAATGGAATGGGACATACCATTACTAACTATACCTTGACCAATGATATGGCCTTTTTGCATTTCTGCAAAAGTCATTATGCCTGCTTTTCTCAATGTCAGTTCTTGGAACATAGACTTTTCTCCCTTCATGTATCATGAGCATCCATTGTTGAGGTACTATAATTGGTGTTTTAACTTTATTTTCGAGGACATCTGCAACATAGACAATTTTTTTCTTAGGTATCCAAATTTGGTTGGGTCCTGGTTAGTTAGTATTGAAAGGTTTCTTGTCTTTCCTTGTATTTAACATGGGAAGAGATAATTTGAAGTGACCTTTCTTAGAGAAAACAATATATAAAATATTAGAGGGAATATGTTTAAATTCAGTTATAGTTTCTTCAAATCTTGAACCGCCATGCGTAGCGAACACCACATGAAATATTGGGAAATACAGTTTTCCCGTTCATCTCACATTATAATATACTCTTGAAATTAAACACCCTCTCACCACTTACCTTATTTAGATGCTTTTAAACGCGAGTAAGAGTCTGCAAGAAAAAACCATTGTTCTT
Organism: Cicer arietinum; assembly: GCF_000331145.2. Taxonomy (NCBI): domain Eukaryota; kingdom Viridiplantae; phylum Streptophyta; class Magnoliopsida; order Fabales; family Fabaceae; genus Cicer; species Cicer arietinum. Next base: position 20,452,703 of record NC_021162.2, on the reverse strand, counting down.
TGACTCATTGTCCTTCAATCGATTTAACTCGACATTTTATGGGTAAAACTCAAAAATAAATTATGAAAACACACTCTAAAAAGGTTAATTTTGATATTGAATCAAGTCAACTTACCCTAAATCAGAAAATAACCAGTGGGTAATATATCCACATTTCACACAGTCGATTTAGCGTTGATTTCTCTCAAATCGGATTTACGATGAAGAAGGACGGTGCAAAATAATGAATTCCGTAAACGGATAAGTCGAATATTTTAGAAAGAAATTAGAATGGTTAAAAATCTGAGAAATTTTTTTTAATTGATTAACTAAATAAATGAAACAACTTACTGAAATTTGGACGAAAACAAAGGTCGTCTAAAATTGTTCCTACTTTTTTGTTTCTATGTATGTACGGCTCATGGTACTTCTCCACTTCCATCCTTATATTTTTATTTTTATTTTTATTTAATTAGACTTTACTTGCATATGGGCATACCCCATAAAACACATTTTACTTATTTCTTTTATTTTTTTAAAATCAAACCAACAGTTACCAAAACTAATTTTTTTTTTTAACACAATTTCATTACTAAAGTATTACTTATATTTCAAATCTAATTTTTATAAAAAGTAATTACTATTTTAAAATACATTAATAACTAAAACTTTCATATTCACAATATTTACTACAATTATTACTAAAAAAATTTATAAAATAATCACATAAAAATACTACAATCTTTATGGAACAGTCAAAATGATAAAATAAATCAATATGACATCAATAATTTATATTGATTACTAAATCACAATAAATTTATATAAAATAATCATATCATTGCAATTATATAAAAATAAAGAATTAATCACAATATTACTAATATCTTAGGACAATTGTTTATAAAAAAAAATTAAAATGGTAAATAGTCTTAAGTAATTAAAATATAATTATGCACACATTTATCATTTAGTCAAACGCACACCAAAATATCTCCACAAATATTATTACTTGGTAATTGAAGAGTGAAATTTATTGAATAACCTCATCCCTTATTTACTGAAAATTACATATTGTTCTGTATTACAGAGAATAGGTTCTTCACTTATAAAGAAAACCCAAAAGCTAATTATATAGAAAAGAGAGAATGTAGTTAGGATAACTAATTAGTTAAACAATCTAAACTGAATAAGACTAAGTCAAAGTATAATACAACTATATATATCAACACCCTCCTCAAGCTGATGAACATATAGATGTGAGTCGAAGCTTGAATAAAAAAGTATGAAATGGTGTAGGATCCAAAGATTTTGTAAACATGCCGACAAGCTGAAGATGCGAAGAACATGGAAGTAAACAAAAAATATGTTGCTGAAGCTTTTCACGAAGAATGTGACAATCGAGCTCAATGTGTTTGGTGCGTTCTTCCAAAGGAGTGCAAATTGGTTATCATAATAAAGAAGTGCAGGTTTCGTGTAAGAAACCTTAAGATCGTTGGGAAGATATGTGAGCTATTGAAGCTCCCAAACAGTGGAAGCCATGGCCCTATACTCGGCCTCAGTAGAAGAACGAGAGATGATAGCTTGTTTATTAGATTTCCATGATATAAGATAATCACCTAGAAAGATGCAAAAGCCATTAATAGATCTGTGTGTGTCTAGACAACTAGCCTAATCAGAATCACCAAAGGACTTGAGTTAAAGAGAAGAAGATGATGGGAAAAACAGTCACTGAGTTGGTGATGATTTGAGGTAACAAAGAATTTGAATAACAGCCTGATGATGTTGGGAAGTTGGTTTTGTAATGTATTGTCTCAATTGCTGAACAAAGAAGCTGATGTCTAGGCATGTATTGGTGAGATATATTAGCTGACCAATTAGACGTCTATACGATGTAGGATTAGGTAGGAAATAACCTTCATCTTTGGAAAATTTCTTGTTTTTCTGCATAGGAACAAAAGTCGGTTTGGAAGCCAAAAGGCCAACTTCATGTAAGATATCTAGAGTGTATTTTTGTTGTGATATGTGCAGGCCAGCCTTGGAACGAGCTACTTCAAGTCGTAGGAAGTATTTCAAGTGTCCTAACTCCTTGATTTTGAATGTCTTGTTGAGGAAATATATAATAAATTGAATTTCAGCAATGTCATTATTTGAAACAATAACATCGTCAATGTAGATCAATAAGGCTGTGAATTTATTAGTAGAAGATTTTGTAAACAACGAATGATCAGACGTAGATTGTGAATATCCTATAAAACATAAAGCAATGGAAAATTTTGCAAACCATTGACAACTGAATTGTTTTAAGCCATACAAGGATTTTAAAAGTTTGCAAACATGTGTAGGATTACAGTAGAAATGCCAGGTGGTAATTGCATGTAAACCTCTTCTTCTAAATTACCATGTAAAAATGCATTATGCACGTCTAGTTGATGAATATTCCCATTTTGAGAAAAAGCAATAGATAAAAGTAATCTTACAGTTGTGAGTTTAGCGACAGGGGAATATGTGCCAAAAAAATCTATACCTTCAACTTGGATAAAAAACTTTAGCAACTAATCTAGCTTTATAACTCTCTATTGTACCATCAGCTTTATACTTTACCTTATAAATCCATTTGCAGCCGATTGGTTTCTTACCATGGGGGAGAGGAGTCAAACTCCAACTATTATTTTGGGTGAGAGCTTAAATTTCAAAATCGATAGCTTGAACCCAACAAGGGTGTTTGATTGCATGCTTATAAGTGTGTGGTTCTTGAACAAAAGAAATAGCAGAAACAAAAGAAAAATGTGCAGGTGATAAATTGTTATAAGACAAAACATATGAAATCATATATAAAGGATTGGATGAAGAATCAACCACAACTATATTGCACTGAAAATCCTGCAAATAAGCAGGTTTTTGCCTTGGTCTAGAGGACCTTCATAAGGTAGGTGCAGGGCTGTTAGTAGAATCAGTAATAATATATATGTGGTTATCAAAATGTGAATTAGGAGGTATATTAGAAACGTGACCAATATCAACTACAATGTAAATTGGATCATCGAAGAGAATTGTAGTAAAATTAGTGACATCATTAGAAATACAATGCACATTAACATAATCAATCGAAGGATAAGGAAATATATATACACTAATAGAAAATAACGTTTCGTGAAGTAAAAATATCACGTGTATGAAGGTCAAATAAAACATAACCTTTTGTCTCTGGTTTAAATCCAAGAAATATACATTTGAGAGCTCTAGGATCCAATTTAATCCTATTATTTAATAAAGTTGAAGCAAAAGAAAGACAACCAAACACATTTAAGTCATTAAATATAGGTGGCATGTTAAAAAGCAGAGCATAAGGTGTCTTGTTTTGTAAGATAGGTATAAATACTTTGTTGATAATAAAAGTGGCATGACAAATGGCAAAAGACCAAAAACATTTAGGAAGTTTGGAGTGAAAAAAGTAAAGTTCTAGTGACATTTAATTGATGTTTGTGTTTTTTCTCAACAATGGAATTTTGCTGAGGTGTTTCCACACATGAAGTTTGATGTATAATACCTAAATCAGAATAAAAAGTAGGTGTAACACCCCGATTTTCGAAGCGAGGGTGTATATTTTTTTTTTCAAAAACAAACTCATGAAACAAAGAATAATTAAGTCATTATAATTTATAAGCATCGGAAAAGTTTCTCAAGGTACGAATCCAAAGTATTTACACTTCAAAAGGTGGTACATAGACCCCATCATAATAAAATGTCAAACAGACAATATTAGTATAGGTACAGTTTTCCAAATTAAAATAACTGCAACCCAGAAAGAAAGACGTCAAGTCCCTATACATCAACCTAATCTGATCATTCTACCAAAAAACTATACACCCTGAGTGATCTACACGCGCCCCGTGAGATCCTCCTACATAGCTCCAGTCAAGCATTCCCATCTACATTCCCATCCGTAGGGTATGAACCGGTAGGATCGTCATGGCTCTCATATGAGGGCAAAGCCCAGATTTCCACAATAGTTGTAAAGGGTCACCAACCGAAATTAACAGTTAACACATAACATTTAAATTTTATCATGCACAAGATAACCTTTCAACCTAGCATGCACCTTAAAAGGGTTTTCCATATGCTAAAAGTTCATATAATGCTTGCAAAATAAAAATGAAAGCAAAGTAAGTCTTAAGTCAATCAGGCAATAAGCAACTGGCCAATCCATTGATGAACCAATTGAACAATCGATCATCTAACTCAAAATAAGAATTTCCACTGGGTCAATCGATTGGGAAATCGATTTGGATGAAGGTTTTTAGAAAAAACTGAACTCTGGGCTTAATTCAATCGATTGGGAAATCGATTGAATGAATAACTGAGCCCCTGCGTTGATGCCAATCAATTTCCAAATCGATTTTGTCAGTTTTTGTTGAGTTCCTGTCTTACTGTCAATCGATTTCCAAATCGATTTGTTAAAAGGTTTTGAAAAACATATTGCAAAGTCGATTGGCAAATCGATTTTGTCAAATTAGTGAATTCCCTGCAACTCATCAAACCGATTGGGAAATTGATTTCGCTGCTTATTCTTCCAAAAATACATAAACTAATTCAATCACACTCATACATAACTCCAAAACTTAACACTTAGTAATTCCCACACAATCACCACGACGAATTGGGTTTCGAAATAGTTTTACAATCAGTCGCACTTACACACGATAATCAATACATAACACTTAGCAATTCCAACACAATTACCACGACAATTCCAATTCAAATGCCAGGCACCCTAATGCAATGCGTATATGCTAAAATGCATGGACTCGGAATTCCAAACCAAAACCCTCCTCGAAGGGCCGTAAATCATAATTGTACCGCCTATCGCAGGCCAAAGTACCAATTACCGAGGTGCCACCAATCACGGGTCTGTACGATTTACTAAAAAGCGTAAACCATAAACGTACTGCCTATCACGGGCCCGTATCGTTTACCAAGGTGCCACCTATCACGGGTCTGCACGGTTTACTAAAAAGAACGTAAATCGTAAATGTGCCACCTATCACAGGTCTGCACAATTTACAAAAAAACGAAAACCATAAACATACTGCCTATCACGGGCCCGTATCGTTTATCGAGGTGCCACCTATCACGGGTCTGCACGGTTTTCAAAAATGTAAATCATAAATGTACCGCCTATCACAGGCCAAAGTACTATTTACCAAGGTGCCACCTATCACGGGTCTGCACGGTTTACTAAAATAACGTAAATTGTAAAAAACGATTTTCACGACAACATTAAGTAAACGTAGACATTAAGAGATTCCCCATTCTTAATACTCGTTTAACTTAAACGATTTTCACGACAACATTAAGTAAACGTAGACATTAAGAGATTCCCCATTCTTAATACTCGTTTAACTTAAACGATTTTCACGACAACATTAAGTAAACGTAGACATTAAGAGATTCCCCATTCTTAATACTCGTTTAACTTAAACGATTTTCACGACAACATTAAGTAAACGTAGACATTAAGAGATTCCCCATTCTTAATACTCGTTTAACTTAAACGATTTTCACGACAACATTAAGTAAACGTAGACATTAAGAGATTCCCCATTCTTAATACTCGTTTAACTTAAACGATTTTCACGACCACATTAAGTTAACGTAGACATTAAGAGATTCCCCATTCTTAATACTCGTTTAACTTAAACGATTTTCACGACCACATTAAGTTAACGTAGACATTAAGAGATTCCCCATTCTTAATACTCATTTAACTTAAACGTTTTTCACAACAAACATTAAGTAACCAAGGCATTAAGAGATTCCCCATTCTTAATACTCGTTTAACTCTAATGGTTTTCAAATTCCACACAAAACAACTCAAACCTATTATCAGATCCAATCCACAACTCATACCAAAACACATTAATTCATTGCTCCACAGAATCCAACCATACACACAACAAATTTCATCAGTATTAATTAAGAACACGTCAAATACGACGAACACAAACTAACACAATCCACCACTCAAACACAACAAGTTTCATTTACTCAAAATCATACATAAATGAATTTAAATTCATTTTCCACGAAACATTCATCAATATAACCAAAACCTAACTCTAAGATTTTACCCATAAAGCCTTAGATTCATTTTCCCCCAAATCAACAGATTTTACCCGTAAAGCCTTAGATTCATTTTCCCCCAAATCAACACTTCAACCCTAACAAATTCCTTTCCACACAACCACAGATAAGTCCCTAAATGCAAACTAAAAGTTTGGAAGGAGCCCTTACCTTAACGATAGCTTTAACGTGCTTTTCCGGTACCGCGAGTAAATCCGGTAAAATCTTCGCTCGCGACGTCGCTTCCAGAGTTAGTTCACTAGCACCGTAGTGTGGTGGTGAGCAACTTTCCCTTCTATCTCTTCGCGAAATGAAGCTTAGATCTAGATGAAACGGGGAGGTTTGTGTTTGACGGTTTTAAAATCCCTAACACCGTTTTTCTTCGTTTTCGAATCAACGAGGAAGAGTGAAGTTGAGAAATCCTTATCCTATCACCCACCAAGCCTTGGGTTTCTAATCTTGAAGAAAGGAAGCAAAGAAAAACGAAAAATGGAGGAAGGAGGGAGAAGCTTCGCGTGAGAGAGGAGGAAGAAGAAGTTTTACTTTTTTCTTTCCTTTCTCTTTCTTTCCTTTCTTTTTTCTTTCTTCCTTTTTCCTTCTTTCCTTTTTATATCCTTTTCTTTTCTTTCTATTTCCTTCCCTTTTCCCTCCACACAAACATTTATATATATTAATTACTTTTAACAAATATCTCCAAATATCTAGATATTTATTAAAATTACCATTTTACCCATAAGGCATAAAATTCTACGTAAAAGATTCACCGCACTTAATTTAATTTATTTATCGACGAGTAATTTTAATCGGCATCAAAATATCTTTTTGATCATATAAACTCCGAAATATTAATAACTTTGGCTAAAAAGCCTCCGAGCCAAAATCCAAAATACGCAAAAATACATAAAGTGTACTTTAAAATTATGGGTCTTACAGTAGGTATATTAAACTCAACACCGCTATCATTTCTAATAGTTTTAATTTTAGTTGAAAATTGGGTGGCAACAAAGGTGATAAAGTGTTGAAGTTTAGATCTAGTGTCTCATTTAGCTTTCATAAGGAAAACCCAAGTGAATCTTGTGTGGTCATCAACAATGGTTAAGAAGTATTTATATCCATCTATTGAAACGTCACCAATGGGACCCCAAATGTCAACATGTATTAAATCAAAAGCATGTAGAGAAATGCTAGAACTTAAAAGAAAAGGAAGTGTAGAAAATTTTCCAAAATGACAAGCATCAGAAATTACTTTTTTTATTGATAGAAACATATGGGAACAATTTACATATATTGTGCAAAACATAAATAGAGGGGTGACCTAACCTATCATGCCAAATATCAAAAGAATTCGAATTCATACTATATACATGTTTATTAAAAGAAATAGAAGCAAGTGAGGTAGAATCATCAAATGGCAAAACAGATTCATCATAGGGTAAAACATAGGATTTTTTTAGAACATAGAGGTTATTATGTTGCTCAACAATCCCAATCATCTTTTGGGTATGTGAATCCTGGATAACACAAGAGTTTTTACTAAAGATTAGCCTATAATTCAGGTCATGGGTCAATTTAGAAGTTGAAACCAAACTGAATTTAAATTGAGGTATAAAGAGAACATTGTGTAAAGATAAGGATTTATCAAAGATAATGGAGCTAGAAAAATGTGCAAAGATATGACTACCATTAGGAAATGTAAGTAAACAGGTTTGATCCTTTTGATTGTAGAAAAACATTGAACGGAAGGACAAACGTGATCAGAAGCACCTGAATCCATTATCCAAAAAGAGAAGTTTAAAGAAGCAGAACATGTATTAGAGACACTAGAAATTACATGATTAGTGGAGTCATTGGCTGGCTTTTGGTTGTCGTGCATATAATCTAGCTTTGAATAATGAAGGAGGTTAATGAGAAGCTTAAAATCTTCCTTGGACAGATGAGTGGAAGGATCATCTAGAGTTGAAATTGCAGAATGAGCCGTCTTGTTATTATTAGTAGTATAAGAATTTGAAGTAGATGCTTTATGTGATTGGTAACCTGGGGGGAAACCATGTATGAAGTAACAATTTTCCACGGTGTAATTTGTTTTTCGATTGGCCTCGTCCTCTACCATAAGCAGGTTAGGGTGGGCCTTGTCCACCAAAACTAGGGTTTCTAGAATTGATATGAGATGCAGTATTATCGGGCGTAGTAGGGTTAGTATTCGGTTCTTATTGAACCACCATAGAATATACATTGCTAATGGAAGGAAGAGGGTGCACGAAAAGAATTTGTGTTCTCACATTCGCATAATTGTCGTTCAGACCTTTGAAGAAACACGTAACATATTCTTGTTGTTTGAAGGTGTTGACGGTTGTGCTAAGTTTACATTTGCAAATTGTCGAACAAGTACAAGAAGGGGTAGGACGAATATCTTCGAGCTCATCCCATAAGATTTTTAGATTCGTGAAGTATGTTGAAAGGTTGCAATCTCCCTACTTGATATAATGGAGATTGCGAAGAAGATCAAAAATACGAAAGTGGTTACCTTTGGTGAATATTTCATGCAAATCACACCAAAGATCGTAAACGGTGTCGATGGAGATAGTACTCTGAGAAATATGAGAAGATATGGTTCTAGTGATCCAAAAAATTACCGTATTATTGGCACGATCCCATAACTCAAAATCAGGATGAGTTGAAGGGTGGTGCGAGAAGAACGACGTCGGGGTTCTCACCGGGATGAAGATAATAAGTGTTACGAGGGTTAAGGGCATGATCTTTTGTGGAGATGGAGACAAAATCATTTTGTGGTTCGAAATCGGAAAAATCGGAAGAAGATCGAGAGTTAGCGTTGGACATGATGAAAGGGGAAAATCTTGAAAAATGAATGAGGAAAATAAATTATGGGTTTGAGAAATCTAGAAAAATTGTGGGTTTGAGAAATCTAAAGGAAAATCTAGAAGGGTTCTGATTTTGGGATCTCAGAAAGAAATTGAAGAAGACTTCTTGTTTTGAGAAATGAAGCGGATGCAAGAATTGTTAAAATCTGATACCATATTACTTGGTAATTGAAGAGTGAAATTTACTAAATAACCACATCCCTTATTTACTGAAAATTACATATTGTTCTGTATTATAGAAAATGGGTTCTTCCCTTATAAAGAAAACTCAAAATCTAATTATATAGAAAAGAGAGAATGTAGTTAGGATAACTAACAAGTTAAACAAACTAAACTAAAAAGAGAGAATGTAGTTAGGTGAGAAGGTTGTGATTAACAATGCCGATAAGTGGATCTGGTTTTTAGAGGGTCATTTGCACTTCCTATGATCAGAGAGTCTTGATGAGAAGATTTTGTATTTCCATTCATCTTTGGATTCTATATCCCAAGAAGATCAACTTTTGAGACTATGATTCAAAATATAGCATATGCAACTAACTAAACTGATGAAAATAAGAAATTTTGGGTTTTATTCCTTTCCACTGTTCATAAGGAGTCTATTTGAGAATAGGTCTAATATAGATTATATTCTGAATATAACGTGCAATGTTCACTACTTATGCCCAAAAGTGTTTGGCTACATTCATTTCGTGAATCATGGTACATGCCATTTCCTGAAGAGGTGTTTTTTTTAATCTTTCTACAACACCGTTCTGTTGAGGTGTTCTATGAGAGGAAAATTTATGTAAAATTTCATTTTCTTCATAGAATTTTTTAAAAAATTATTTTAAATTCACCCATATGACCATTACAAATAGTTTCTATACAAAAGCCTTTTTCATTTTGCACTTTTTTGCAGAAGGTAGTGAAAACTTGATGTGACTCATCCTTGTGTTTTAGAAACTTTACCCATGTCCATCAAGAATAGGAATCAACAATAATGAGTCCATACTTTTTGTTGGAACGAAGTTGATTTTATACTCAGAGTTTTGATGATAACAAAAATATTTTATGAGAACAATATATTTGACTTCAAAGAGTATGAAAGAAGATTCATGTTTTTTGAAGAAAATCTAAAATAAGATTTGATTCAAATTTATAACTAATGAAAATCTAAAATAAGATTTGATTCATATTTATAATTGAAAAAAATCTTTGACCAAGTTTAAAAGAAGATTTGGTCAAGATTTGATCAAGATTTAAAGAAGGTTCGATCAAGATTCATCTACAACAAAATATGAACAAAATCAATCTGAAAAATTTACAAACGTAATCTGAACAAAATTCAAACAGAATCAATATGAAGAATTTAGAAACTCAATATAAACAAAAAAGGAACATAATCAAGCTAAAGGACTTACAAACGCAATCCGAACAAGATACAATTCAAAATTAAACAAGGACTTTATTAAAGCCCAAATTTTAACTACAAATAGATACTCAAGGCTGAAAAAGAAGTTCATTGAAAATCATAAAAGAGTAATAGAACTCAAGCTCAAAATTCCAAATTCATTTTAGAGTTCAAAGAGAGAAACACTTGTTCGAGTTAGAAATATTTTCTGAGTATTCTTTTTTAGAGTGTGAGAGTTATTATTATTATTATTAGCTTTGTTAAAAACAAACACTTAAAGTTTCAATCTTTTATATTAAACTCGATAGTAGTTTAGTTCCTTCTTCATTTTGGGGTTCTCAGGTTGTTAGGAGAAGACTTGGCTTGTAGGGTCAAGATGGTTAGTTCCTTCTTTAATCTAGGGTTATAAGGCCGTTAGAAGAAGACTTGGCTTGTAGGGTCAAGGTGGTTTGTTCCTCTAAAGTATGGGGTTGTCAGGCTATTTGGTAAACTTGTTTGGAGGGTCAGATTCTTTATAATTCGAGGTATTTAAATTAGTGGATTAAGACCTTTTGAATGAGGGGACTGGATGTAGCCAAGTTAGTGGTCAACCAAGATAAATCTATGTGCCTAATTATTTATGTTTTTGTTAGTTGTTGCCTCTGAACTCGATTGCTTTTTATCTAAGTAATTCATAAAAACCAACCAACCTTCATTAAATTAGCAAAAAGTTATCAACTTTGGAAAACACAATTCAAACCCCCCCCTTCGTGAGTTTGCACCTTCAATTGGCATAAGACCTCGGTCTCAAGGCTAAGCATTTTACAATGTTTGAGGAAAGATCCAAGGGTTAAACATGTCTAGATTTAATGAATAAGCAAATGAAGAAATTGACGTATTTTCTGATATTACTTGATCTCATTTAATTACTGCTATAAATGATTTTTTAAATAAGAATCACAAATTATTTCTAAAACTGAAAACACTTAGGAAACCAAATACAAATCAAACTGAAAAAGTTAATGTTTTAAATAATCAAAGTGTTGAATTTAAAACAGAAAATGTAACTCTGAAAAACGGATATTACAGAACTTAAAACAGAAAAAGAAACTCTAAAAACTGATATTATTGAACATAGAACATAAAATGCAACTCTAAAAACAGATATTACTAAACTTAAAACAGAGAATGCAAATCTGAAAATTGATATTACTGAACTTAAGTAATTATAGTTCAACATCAATTGAAAATACAACATGCAACTCTAATAAGCATGAAGAAGCATTTCAAGATTTTCTTGATGATTGTATGGAAAGAAGTAAGTATGCATATATGATTTATGGTGTTAGTAGGAATGGTAAAAGAGGAATAGGATTTTAAAACAAAGTTATTGAACCTAAGTTTGTTCCTCGTGATGATTTATGTACTATTTATTATAAGAAAGGTCACACTATAATATCTTGTCCTAGGCTAACCACATGGAAATACAAGCAACCTTTAAGAACTAACAAACCAGAACCCAACCAGATTTGGGTACCAAAGGATAAAATTGATTATGTTGCAGATGTTCTAAGAAACAAAATTGAAACAGCAGTCATGGTGTTTGGTCAATGGATGCTTTTAATATATGAAGGGAAAAAGGTTTATGTTCCAAGACTTAACAAATAGAAGCCAACTGATTCTGGTGGAAGAAGGACTGGGTAACACATTACCTATCCCAACCATAACCATATGATGAACCAGAAATATCAGAAAAATATGGAGTATCAACATAATCAAAACTGGCAAAGAAATCACACAAATCAACAAATCAAAACTGACAGAGAAATCACACATATCAACAGAATTGGAAATACCAAAAGAATTAGAATTACCACTAGTTCCAAAATTACCTGAGGAACCTGATACATCAACAGAAACAAAAGTTTAAGATTAACAATAAGAATTAAGAGACATCTTTCAACACTCCAATCAAATTCATCAAGACTACAAATCTGAATGGGAATTCAAATCGCTTCATCCACACCCTATAATCAGAGAATATGCAAATTCATAATCTGAAAACCAGAAATGAAGAAATAAGAGGGTTTTCACAGTGAAACTGAAACTGTTGACATATAGGTTATATCTTTCTTTAAATTTAATTATTTCCTTATATTACCTTTACAATGATAACAAGAAGCCTAGTCTTAAAAACAAAGTTAGATAAGTATTTTGCATGTTCTCAAAGACGTAGACTAACCAGAAGAACTTGAAAAATTAGAGGATACAAGCAATTCAGAAGATGACAAATCATTAGGTGATGAACTTGATCAAGTTAGAATTAGTCAAGATAAGTCAGAAGGAAGATTTGGATGAAAGTACAAGTCATCTCATCTCATTATAAGTGCAAGTGATCCTTTGACGATAAGACCATCATTAAAAGATTCCACTTTGTTTGGCTCACTCTCATCAATTGATCCTACCACTATTGATGAAGCATTTACAAATGATGGATGGACTCTTGTAATGTAAGAATAGTTAAATGAATTTAAGAGGAATAGTGTTAGGGATCTAGTACCTAGACCAAAAAGAACATTGTTGGAACCAAGTGGGTTTTTAGGAACAAGCTAAATGAAATAGGTGAAGTGGTCAGAAATAAGGAAATACTTGTTGCACATGGCTACAATTAATAAGAATCATTGATTACACTAAGACATTTGTTTCAGTGGCTAGGTTAGAAGTTATCTGTATCCTACTTTCTTTTTTTGGAAATAATAACATTACATTATTTCAAATGGATGTTAAAAGTGTTTTTCTAAATAGTTATATATGTGAAGAAGTATATGTTAAACAACCCCCAGGTTTTGAATGTTTTTAATTTCCAAATGATATTTTTAAACTTAAGAAATCTCTGTATGGTCTAAAACATACCCCTATGGCATGGTATGATAGACTTAAAAACTTATTGCTTAAAAATAAGTTTAAAAGAGGACAAGTAGATAATACACTTTTTAGAAAATCAATAGGAGATGACATTCTTATTATTCAAATTTATGTTGATGCCATTATTTTTGGTAATGGCATTATTTGCCAATCATTTTCTAAATTGATGCACCTTGAATTTCAAATATGTATGACGGGAGAACTTAAGTTCTTCTTAGGGACACAAATTCAACAATGTAAAAAAGGTATATACATTAATCAAATTAAATATACAAAAGAGCTTCTCAGTAAGTTTAAGATGAGTGACTACAAACCTATGAGTACACCAATGCACCCTACTTGTTCACTTGAAAATAATGATTCAGGCCAAAAAGTTGACCAAAAAACCTATAGAGGAATGATATGATCCCTAGCTTACCGTACCGCTTCCAGACCTGACATCATGTTTAGTGTATGTGTATGTGCAGGATTTCAAGCTAACCCAAGGGAATCGCATTTAACTATGTTAAGAGAGTCCTTAGATATCTAAAAGGTACTACCAACCTTACCTTGTTCAACAAGAAATCTCCTAAGTACAAATTGAGTGGATATTGTGATTTTGATTTTGCTAGAGATAAACATGAGATAAAGAGCACTAGTGGTAAATGCACCTTTCTATATGAAATCTTAATATCTTGTTCAAGTAAGAGAAAAAACACCATTCAATGTCAATAGTAGAGGCTGAGTACATTTCAGCAGTTGGTTGCAATTCTCAACTCATTTGGATGAAAAATCAACTAGAACACTACAAAATCCTATAAAACAATATTCCCATATATTGTGATAAAACTTCTACCATTTGTCTAACCAAACACCCTATCCTACTTTCTAGGGCTAAACACAACATGAAACACCACTTCATTAGGGTTTTGTTCAAAAAAGGGTACTAAACATATAGTTTTTAGATAATAGGGGAGAAAATAATACTTAGACTTAGGGGAGCCCTAAATTAGGGGGATTCAAAGAAATATAAAGAAAAGTTGTTATAAAAAAATACAAGTTTTGTCATCATCAAAAAATGGGAGATTGTTGGAACGAAATTGATTTTATACTTAGAGTTTTGATGATAACAAAAATATTTTATGAGAACAATATATTTGACTTCAAAGAGTATGAAAGAATATTCATGTTTTTGAAGAAAATCTAAAATAAGAATTGATTTAAATTTATAATTGAAGAAAACTTAAAATAAGATTTGATTCAGATTTATAATTGAAGAAAATTTAAAATAAGATTTTATTCATATTTATAATGGAAGAAAATCTAAAATAAGATTTTAATCAAATTTATGATTGATGAAAATCTAAAATACGATTTGATTCATATTTATAATTGAAGAAAATCCTTGACTAAGTTGAAAAGAAGATATGGACAAGATTTGATCAAGATTTATCTACTTAAAAATATAAACAGAATCAATTTAAAGAATTTACAAACGTAGTCTGAAAAAATTACAAACTTAATCAATCTGAAGAATGTACAAACTCAATCTAAACAAAATAGGAACATAATCAATTTGAAGAATTTACAAACTCAGTATGAACAAGATACAATTCTTAATTAAAAAGGACTAAATTGAAGATCAAATTTTAACTATAAATAGATACTCAAGGATAAATAATAAGATCATCGAAAAACTGAAAAGAGTATAAGAACTTAAACTCAAAACAACAAATCCATCTTAGAGTTTAAAGATAGAAACTCTTGTTCTTGTTAGAAATGTTTTCTGAGTGTTATTTTATTAGAGTGTGAGAGTTATTATTATCATTAGCTTTGTTAGAAGCAAATAATTGAAGCTCGAATCTTTTTTAACCAACCCGATAGTGGTTTAGTTTCTTCTTCAATATGGGATTTTCGGGTTATTAGGAGAAGACTTGACTTGTAGGTCAAGGTTGTTAGTTCCTTCTTCAATCTGGGGTTGTCAGGTTGTTAGGAGAATATTTGGCTTGCAGGGTCAATGTGGTTAGTTCCTTAAAAGTATGGGGTTGTCAAGTTGTTTGGAAAGATTGGCTTGGAGGGTTAGGTTATTTGTAATTCAAGGTATTTGATTTAGTTGATTAAAGCCTTCTAAATTAGGGGACTAGATGTAGCCAAGTTAGTTGTGAAACAGGATACATCTATGTGGCCAATTATTTATGTTTTCATTAATTGCTTCCTCTGAACCTAATTTATTCTTATCTAACTAATTCATGAAAACCAACCAACCTTCATCAAATTAGCAAAAGGTTATCAAATTTGGCAAATACAATTCAACCCCCTTCCTGTCTTTGCACTTTTACTTTTTACAACTGATAGAAGCATCTTTACAAGGCCAAATAAATGAAGATGTAAAAGTTCAAATGATCTAGAAGTCGAAACTAAAGGTTGAAAAACAAAAGAAATGTGAGATTGGAATTGTGTTTTAGTTTTAAAAAATTTCTTTGATAAACTTGGTAATTAAAATCTCATAATGAAGAAAGAAAGGATAAAAGTAAATCACACAGATTTATATTGGTTCACCACCAAACCTGTAGCTACATCCAGCCCCTTCATCTAGAAAGATTTTCTCCAATATTTCAAACAAAATTACAACACTTAATCTCAACCAGTTAAGTCTACTCAACTTTCGGTGCAATACAAGTAAATTTTCATCGACATGAACACCAATCGAAGTGAAGGAGAGTACATGGTTGTAACTTCTAATAAGTTTCCTAAAATTTACTCCTTCAATTGAATCGTCAAGAAATAAATCTAGTGAAATTTATTTGGTTGAAAAATCAAAATTACCTATCACCTCCAAGTGAATTTTATAAATGTATTGCTTTTGTTATATGATGATGATGATAGATGGTAGAAGATAAATAGATTCTAGTAAAACAATTGAAGTTATTGTTGACTAAATCAATCTGGTCCCCAAATATCCATGAGGACTAAATCAAAAAATACAGTAGAAATAGAGGAACTATGTGGAAAAGGAAATCATTGTTGTTTAACAAACAAGCATATATCATAAGGAAATACACTTTTATCAATAGTCACAAAGGAAAACTCTTTATTAAGATGTTGTTGAATGTGCAAACATGAGAATGGGGTTGAATTGTGTTTGTCTAAGCTAAATGATTTTTAATTATTTATTCAAGGGGGTTTAGTTATTTAACTAAAATAGAGGTAGTAGCAATTAGGCTTAAGTAACCAGAAGTAGCAGTAAAGTAAAGAGTGCAGAAGTAAAGTGACACAAACAAATTTATCCTAGTTCACCACCAACTTGGTTGCTACGTTTAGACGCTTCACATAGAAGGATTTAACCACTAATTCAAATCCTTGAATGACACAGTACTTGACCCTACAAGTCATTCTTCTCAAAACAACCTTACACCTACAAACTTTTTGATGCAAACAAACAACTTGACCCTACAAGTCAAGTTTTCTCTATAAAACCTGAAAACCACGTATTTTTTCAGCAACACTAAAGCCAATATCGGGTTGGGTTACACGAGTTTGGAAGGGATTGTGTTTTGCTTCAACTAAGAAGATTGTTACAATTGATTTCTTACACTAAAACACTTAGAAAATATTTCTTTGAGCAAGTGTTTCTCTAGAACATAAACCTTTTAACTTTCAATACGTAGCAAATTTGAGCTCTCAATTTTTTTTATGAATTGTATGGACTTATGAGTTTATGAATTCGTAATTTCTTCTTAAGCCTCGAGTATCTATTTATAGAATAGGTTAGGGTTTTAATTTTGTCCTTGTAAAATATGAATCATATATTTTTTGTGAACAAAATCTAAATGTATCATTTGTGAACAAATTCTGAGTTTATCTTCTTGTAAATAATTTTGAGTGTTTCTTCTTGTAAATAATGATGAGTGTATCTTCTTTAACCAATGTGATAAGAAGATATGGTCAACATATTGTTCACAATAAGATATGGTCAAAATATTGTTCATAAGAAGATATGGTCAAAATATTGTTTCAAAGAAGATATAATCAAAATTTTGTTCATAAGAAGATATGGTCAAAATGTTGTTCATAAGAAGATATGCATAGAAGTTGTTCAAAGAAGATATGCTCAGAATCCATTCCTTCATACTCTTGATTGATTGGAGTAGGAATGGAGTCGAGCTGGTTCTTGAATATTCATATATTTTTATTGTGCTAAGTCTTTTCTACATAATGAATTATTTCAATCAAAGACATTGACTTTCCATTAGAGCCATTGACTTTCTTGTTGGAGTGAGAAGATGTGTTTCTTGGATGATAAAAGTCAGAAGTAGAATTGTCTGACTTACAATTAGTGGCTTTGTGCAAATCATATTGTTGAACACAGTCAATGCAACATTAGAGGCTGCATATCAAACGCAACATTACATGCTGCATATCAAACGCAACATTACAAGCTGCATATCAAACGCAACATTTTGAGTTTGTCGCAACAATTTATTAGTAGAATATGAGCTTTGGATGCATGGCTTGAACAATTTCTTTAGAGTTAATGATAGCTTGATATAAACTCTTCAAAGGCTTGTTGAGCTTGTTCACATAAGAGACATGCAAGAGCTGTGAGATCAAAATTTGTTTAGAGTACAAAATATCCTACTTGTTTTGATGATAATAAAATCAATTTGTGGGAACAATTTTAGGCACTAATGTTTCATTAAAGTGTTCAATTCCAAGACCACAATTAATATGTACGATATTAGAATATATCCTCTAGTGATTGGTAAAAAAGACATAAAAAAATTCCGCAACTAGTGAAAAAGTGCCTCTAAAAATCTACCTCTAGTGATACAAAGTATTAGACTGCATTTACCTCTGACGGTACAAGAAGGTTTGCAAATATTGCATCAGATTCTGATTTAGTTATGCTCTCAGTACATTTGTAGATGTATGCCTTTGATAAAGCAAAATAGACTTTGGGAAAGTCTGCCTCTAATGAAGAGACTTTGGGAAAGTTTGCATGTGGTGAAAAGACTTTGGGAAAGTTTGTCTCTGATGAAGCAAAATAGACATTGGGAAAGTCTACCTCTGGTGAAGCAATCAAGCTTCTGCCTCTAATTAGTTGCTTGTAATGATTTACCTCTAATGAAAGTCAATAGTATGTCAAAAAGTCAAAAATTAGAAAAGTCAACATTATTGTAAAAGTCAATATTTGAAAAAGTCAACTCTAAGGGAAAAGTCAATGCTTGGAAAAAGTCAACGACTCTGGTAAAAAGTTAATGTTGGAA
Organism: Cicer arietinum; assembly: GCF_000331145.2. NCBI lineage: Eukaryota > Viridiplantae > Streptophyta > Magnoliopsida > Fabales > Fabaceae > Cicer > Cicer arietinum. The sequence goes on along the minus strand of NC_021162.2, from coordinate 20,434,182 downwards.
AAAGTCAATGCGTATGGTAAAAGTCAACCCTCTAGCATGGTCAATGCCTCTAATTTTATTGTTTACCTCTGGTCCAATAAACTTGTCTCTAGACCAACAAATTTGATTTTGTTGTTTGCCATTGGTTCAGTAAACGTGCCTTTGTCGAACAAACTTGATTTTGGTGTTCCCATCTAGCCCAATTAACTCGTCTTTAGTCCAGTAAACTTGTCTCTGGTCCAACAAACTTGATTCTAGTGTTTGCCTCTGGTCCAACAAACTTGCCTCTGATCCAACAAACTTGATTCTGGTGTTTGCGTCTGGTCCAGTAAACTTGCCTCTGGTCCAACAAACTTGTTTCTAGTGGGTGCATTTAGTCAATTACACTGGCATCTGGTCCAGTAATTATGCCTTTGGTCAAGAAATCATGCCTTTGAGTGTTGTTGCCTCTTGTTCATTAAAAGTGCCTCTAATTTTTTCTACCTTTAGTCAAGTGATCATGCCTTTGATCAAGTACATTATGCTTCATCAAAATTGAAATTCCAGAAACACTTAGAAAAAATTATAAGTCTCAGTTTTATGCCCAACAACTAAAATTGAACTAAATGGTTATAATTTTAAAGATAATGAAGCACCATGTTGAAGGACACAAGACCATTCCTTGAGGGACATTCAACCATTATTTGAAGGACAAAGACAATGCTACAAAGACTTCTATAAATTGCACACAAATTCTAAGTTCAAAGTAACAGACTAACACACAACAATTCCAAACAGAAACAAAACCGATCACAAAATTCTTTCAAAATGAATTAATCTCAAATTAGAAAGCACAAACACTAAGTTAGAAAATTGTCAAATTTATCTAAGTGTTAAGAAAGAAACATATGAGAGCTTATATTACAACTATACTCTAGTTAGAGAGAAAATTTTGAAATCCACAAACGCTATTTCTTTCTTTGACGACACTAAACTGAAAATTGAGAAGACTTATTATAACTTGTTAACAAAGTTTGGTAGTGATTTCCCTTTCCTCAAAAACTTGACAGTACAAAGTTGGAGGTGAGAAGATTGAACACAGTCATTGTGACTAACCAAGTATTCAAGTTTAAGATCTAAATTTAGTGGATTAAATCCTTCAAAATAGGGGTCTGGACATAGCTACTTAGTAGTGAACAAGGATAAAATAGTTGAGTCATTTATTTTATGACTTTAGTTTTATCACTTCAGTTTTTAAGCCATTCGAAATATTTCCAAAAAACTGTAAACACAATTCAAATCCCCATTTCTTATGTTTTTTTACCAACAAGTGACATCAGAGCTCGGTCTTAATGTTGAGCACTTAATCGTGTTTTGAGTAAATGTAAGACCCATAATTTTAGATTCTAATTTATGTATTTTGGTATTGAACTCTGAGGCTTTTTAGCCAAGTTATTGATATTTTGTGAGTTTAATACCCAAAAATATCCTTTTGATGCCCCGATTAAAATTAAAATCTCGGGTTGCTGAAAATTTTATCTGTCAATTGAGTTACGACGAGAGTAGTTATTTTTATCAAAATAATTTGAGATGTGAGTGAAGTGATGTGGTGTAAGAGTAGTTAGATATTTGTTGGTTTGGTTTTAAGTATAATATATATATATTATTATCAGTAATATATATATATATATATATATATATATATATATATATATATATATATATATATATATATATATATATATATATATATATATATATATATATATATATATATATATATATATATATATATATATATATATATATATATATATATATATATATATATATATATATATGTTGGAAAGGAAAAGAAACAGAAGAAAGAAAAGGAAAAAAGGAAACAGAGGAAAGAAAACGTTTCCCTCCCTGCCTCGCGCGAGAAACTCCTTCTTCTTCTTCTTCCGACCTTCAAATTTTTCCTCTATTTCAAAGCATTCTAAGTAATCCAGCAAAGCCATTTGCTCGGTAGTTTTCCTCCCACCTTTCTTCTTCTTCTCTGATTCGAAAACGAAGAAAAACTGCGTTAGTGGTTTTCAAAATCGTCAAACACAAATCTCCACATTTCTTCTAGATCTATGCTTTATTTTGCTAAGAGATAGAAGGGAAAGTTGTTCATCTTCCCGCTACGGTGCTAGGGAACTAATTTTGGAAGCGACGACGAGAGCGAAAATTTTGTCGAAAATAACAGTGGTGTTGTAATCGCTTGTTAAAGCTACCGTTAAGGTAAGGGCTCCTTCCAAATTTTTGGCTTGCATATATGATGCTATATGTGTATTCGTGGAGTTGGAATTAGGTGGAATTTATGTGTGATTTTATGGAAAAGGAATTTAATTCATTTATGTGTGTTTTGAGGGAATTAAATTTGATGTGTTTGAGGTATGGGGTTGTGAAAATTAATTTGGCGTGATTTATGTTTGAAAATGTGGAAATTTATGGGTGATTGATGATTGAACTTGGTGTGGATTTTGTGGAATTTGAATTGATCGAATTTAATGTAAATTATGGATTAAATTTTGGAGATGTGATTTATGTATGTTTGTGGAAATTGAAATTGGTGTGAATAAATATGCTTGAGTATGCTCTGTGTTGTAATTGAAAAATCATTAGTGGTTAAAGAGCATTAAAAATGAGGAATCTTTTAATAGTTGCATTTACTTAATGATTGTTGTGGAAAGAGTCAGAGTATGCTCATGCATTTCATAGTACATGGTGACCGGATGGGCCATGGTGATAGTGATGATCGGATGGGCCACAAGATGATTCCATGTGATTTGTTGGTTCATCTTATCCTTACGGGGATTATCG
>NC_021162.2:20422010-20431353 GCF_000331145.2 Cicer arietinum | reverse complement strand
GCTGAACCGTGATAGGTGGCACCTCGGTAAATAGTAATGGCCTGTGATAGGCGGTACATTTACGATTTACATTTTTTTGTAAATCGTGTTGACCCGTGATAAGTGGCACCTCGGTAAATAGTATTGGCCTGTGATAGGCGGTACATTTATGATTTTACATTTTTTTGTATATCGTGTTGACCCGTGATAGGTGGCACATTGGTAAATAGTATTGGCCTGTGATAGGTAGTACATTTACGATTTACTCTTTTTTTAGTAAATCGTGTTGACCTGTGATATGTGACACCTCGGTAATTGGTATTGGCTTTTGATTGGCGGTACAATTATGATTTACGCCCCTTCAAGGAGGGTTTTGGTTTGGAATTCTGGAAATCATGCATTTTGGCATATACGCATTGCATTAGGGTGTTTGGCACGCGAGTCATGTTTGACATAAGGTTAGGATTGCGTGCGTATGCTCAGTTGTTGTGGTGATTGTGCCGTAATTGGTAAGTGTGATTGTTTTGGATTTGTTGTTAGTGTTGATTGATTGCAAAACCTTTTCGGAACGTTTCAAAACTAAATTCTGCATTTTTCGCACTTGTATTCGACTACAAGGATGATGTAGTCGAATACAGTGGTGTTGTTTTTGCTGCTGACATCATGTCTCGTATTCGACTACATCTTGTCTCGTAGTCGACTACATATGTGTTGTTTTTGCTACTGACTTATGAATTTGCATATGTATTCGGCTACAAGAATGTTTTAGTCGACTACAGATGTGTTGTTTTTGCTACTTTATGAAATAGCACTGTATTCGAATACAAGGATGTTGTATTTGAATACGATAGTGCAGTTTTGTTAAAAACTTTATTTTTCAACCTTGATTATGCATGTTTGGCATATGAAAACCCTTTCAAGGAGTATGCTAAGTTGAAAGGTTATTTTGTGCATTTGAAATTTAAATGCTATGTGTTAATTGTTAATTTCGGTTGGTGACCCTTTACAATCATTGTGGAAAAATGGGTTTTGCCCTCATATGAGAACCAGGATCATCCTACCAGTTAGTACCCTGGAGATGGGGAGGTAGTTAGACATACCTGACCGAAGTTGTGTTAGGAGGATTTTGCGGGGAGCGTAGAGACCACCAGAGTTGTATAGTTTTTTGTAGCATGATTAGATTAGATGGTTGTATAGGGGATAGATGTCTTTCTTTTGTGGATGTATTTATTTTAATTTGGAAGGCTGTACCTATACCTCATATTATCAGGTTGACTTTTATTTTGATGGGTCCATGTACCACTTTTTGATGTGACGTGGGGGAGTTAAAATTCATGGGGCAATGCTTTTGTACAAGTGTCTGTCGAGAATACCCCAGGGGTATGAGCTATGTTTGATAGACATCATAGCCCTAGTGTATTTTGATGTTTAAATACTTTGGATTTTTGTTTCAAAAACTATTTCCGCTGCTTGTAAATATGGTTGACTTTTGTCGTTGTGTTACGACTCAAATATGAAGTGTTTCTTTCTTCCTTTATTTCTGAAATTCGATTTTTGTTTTTTTTTATAAAAAAAATGGGCTGTTACAGTAAACATCTTCATTGTGTATATATATATATATATGTCTAACTGTGGTGAAGAAAGTTCAGGAGGTAATGTAAGCAAGCCACACTTGTTTAATGAAGAAAGGGTTGAGTACTAAAGGACAATCTCAGAAGTTTCTACATTTCTCATGATCCTGAACTTTGGACATGGTAGAAGATGGCTATGTTGCTCCAACAAATGCTGAAGGTGTTGAAATAGCCAGAAAAGATCTTGATGTTGATTAAAAAAAAACAAGCAATACAAGATGCATCATAAGGCTAGAACCTTCATCGTCAATGCTATCACTTTCAAAGAATTTGACAAGTGCAGCAACAAAGAAACAGTCAAGAGTATCTTTGATGCATCAGTTCTAAGCTATGAAGGAAACAAGTAGGTTCCAAAGGCCAAAGCAAATCTGCTTGTCAGAAAATGTCAACTTTCAAGATGGAAGAGGGTGAAGATATTGAGCAAATTTTCTCTAGATTCAAAACTTTGGTTTCTAGACTAAAGGTAATGCAAAAGAGCTATACTACTTCTGACCATGTGAAGAAGACTATAAGAATTCTTCCTAGCAAATAGAGATCATACTTAACTGTTATACAAGAGGAAAAAGATCTGAACAAACTGCCTCTTGAAGAGCAAATGAGTTATCTTAGATCTCATGAGATTGAGCTGAAAGAAGATGAGCCCAAAAAGAAATCTAAGTCCTTGGCTCTGAAATCGTAATACTTCTTTAAAACTTGAGTCTGCTAGAGAAGCCAATAATTTCTTAACAACCAAATACAACTCTCTTGATACTAATTTTGAAAACTTATAAAGGGAAAATTAGACTTAGAAAGTAATAGTTTCAAAACATTAAAGGAACATTAGAAAATCAAATAAAGTGCTTTAAAGATAACAGAGGAAAAACTTTCTCAGAAAAAAAATGGCTCAAAATTATCAGAGGATAAAATATGCAACTCTGATAAATATGAAGTTGCTTTCAAGAATTTCTTGCAAATGGCATAAATAGAAGAAAACAAGCTCCCATGATCTATGGTGTTAGCAAAAATAGTAAAAGAGGCATTGGTTATGTATTACCATCTGAAAATTACATACATATATCATCCAACGCTTCCTGTTCATATTATCGTAAGAAAGGTCATGACATAACTACTTGTCCCATGAAAAAACATGGAAATATAAGAAAGTAGTCATAACTAACAAACAAGGACAAAATCAAATATACGTACCTAAGGATAAAATTATCTATGTTGCAAATATCCTTAGCAAAAAAATTGAAACACCAGTAATGGTGCCTGGACAGTGGCTGCTCACGACACATTAAAGGAGAAAAGTCTATGTTCCAAGACCTAACCCTCAAGGAAGGAGGATCAATAGGGTTTGGAGGTAATAAAAAAGGTAAGATCATAGGGCATGGAACAGTAGGTAATGGTTACATTCCCTCTATTAAAAATATTTTACTTGTCAAAGGATTAATGCATAACCTACTGAGCATAAGTCAATTAAGTGACAATGGTTATGATGTTACTTTTAATCAAAAGTCATGTAAGGCAATAAGTAAAAAAGATGGAACCTTATTATTTATAGGGCAAAGGAAAACTATATTGATAAGATAAACCTTTCTGATTTAGCCAAACAAGAAGTCAAGTGTCTTTTATCTGTTTATGAAGAACAAATGGTTCGGCACAAAAGATTAGGGCATGCAAACTTAAAATTAATTTCAACTTTGAAAAAACATGATTTAGTTACATCAAATTTTCTTTGTAATGCATGTTAGAAAGGGAAACAAATAAAATCTTCTTTTTCTTTTAAAAACATTGTTTCCACTACTAGACCACTTGTGCTTCTGCATATTGATTTAGTTGGACCTGTAAAAACTTCCTTTGTAAATGGTAAAAAAATTATGGAGTTGTCATTGTTGATGACTATTCCAGATGGACATGGGTAAAATTTTGAAAACATAAGAATATTTCACATAGAGTGTTCACTGCATTCTACAAATAGATTCAAAACAAAAAAGGTGTTTGCTTATCAACAATTAGAAAGATCATGGGGGAGATTTGAAAACAAACTTTTTTTAAAACATCTCTTTAGAGAATGGTATTTTCCATAATTTTTCTTCACCTAGAATACCTCAATAGAATGGTATTGTAGAGAGAAAAAACAGATATCTTAAAGAAATAGCCAGAACCATGATTCATGAAACTAATGTAGTTAAGCATTTCTCAACAGAAATATTGAATATTGCTTGTGATATTCATAACAAAATATTTATTAGACCTAATCTAAATAAGAATCCTTATGAACTGTGGCATAGGAATAAAACCCAAGATTTCTTATTTTCATCAGTTTGGATGTACATATTACATTATGAACACCAAAGTGCAATTTGGCAAGTTTTTTGAGTCCAAATCTCAAAAGTGTATCTTTTTGGGATATTCTAAAAGGTATAAACCCTACAAGGTATACAACAAGGAAACTTTGATTGTTTAGGAATAATACATGTTAAGTTTGATGACAATAAGCTTGACCTTAAAAATTAAAAGCTAGATGAAGATTCTAGAGGTTCACAAAAATCAAAGGAAGCTACAAATTTAGAAGAAACAGCCAAATAAAAGAAGTTGCAAAATCAATAGTAGCACCAAAGGATACAAAAAATTTAGAAGATATGGCTCAGCAATCTAATCAGAATCATTAAGAATAAAAACTTGGATGGAAATATCAATCATCTCATCCATATACTCTAATCATCGGATGTTCTATTGACCCTCTAAAATCCAGATCCTCTGCTAAATAATCATCACTGTTTGGACTACTTTCTACAACCGAGCCAACAAATATAAATGAAGCATTATCATATGACACTTGGATATTCGCTATGCAAGAAGAATTAAATGAATTTAAGAGGAATGATGTATGGAGTCTAGTTTCTAAACCTTTAGGAAAAAAAATCCATAGGAACCAAATGGATCTTCAAAAACAAACTGAATGAGAAGGATGAAATAGTCAGAAACAAGGCCTGAATAGTAGCACAAGGAGCTATCAGTTGGAAGATATTGACTACACTGAAACTTTTGCCCCTGTGGACAGGTTAGAAGTGTAAGACCCTTAGTTTTAATTTGTAATTATTGTATTTTGGTGTGCTTTTATGTTGAACTCTGAGGCTTTTTAGAGAAGTTATTAATATTTTGCGAGTTTAATGTCAGAAATTTATTCTTGGAGCTCCGATTAAAATTATTCGTCGAGGAATAATTCTATTTATTTACGGCGAATCTTTTGTCGAAAAGAAAAATTTTCTGATATGCAGCGTTTTTCAGAAAAATTCATCTACCGAATTGAATTGTGGCGAGAGTAGATATTTTTTTGAAAAAGCGGCTTGAGAAGTAGTGTGAGGTGATGTGGAAAATGATGATTTTTATAAATATCTAAAATATTTAGATATTTAGATATGGTTTGGTTTAATTAATATATATATTAATATATATACATATGTGAAAAAGAAGAAAGAATAAGAAACATAAGAAAAGAAAAGAAAGAAAACATTTTCTTCTCATGTTGCCTCGCGATTACTCCATCTTCCTTCTCCCTTCTTTTTCGTTTGCTTTCTTTTGCTTCAAGAAAAGAAACCCAAGGCTTGGTGAGTGAGAAAGAAAAGAGTTCCCAGCTTTCTTCTTCTTCTCTGATTCGAAAACGAAGAAAAACTGTGTTAGTGGTTTTCAAAACCGTCAAACACAAACCTCCACATTTCTTCTAGATCTAAGCTTTTTTTTGCGAAGAGATAGAAGGGAAAGTTACTCATCTTCCCGCTACGGTGCAAGTGAACCAACTTTGGAAGCGACGACGCGAGTGGAAATTCTATCGAAATTAATCGTGATGTCGTAATCGCTTGTTAAATCTACAGTTAAGGTAAGGGCTCCTTCCAAAATTTTAGCTTGCATATAGAATACTATATGTGTATTTGTGGAGTTGGAATTTGATGACTCTTCATCATATGCATATTTTTCCACTGTTTTAGTCTTATTTATCTTCAATCATTAGTTAAGTTAAGGATTTATTTGATATATTTTGTTGATTTTTGTTCTTCGAGTTAATAAAATGTTTTGTGTTTTTATTTCGTTGATTAAGTAGGAATTTTTCGTAATTTTACATTGCGTTTTGTTTTAGTGCAGTGCTGAATTTTGGTGAGAAATCAACATGACCTATGTAGCGTATTTCAGCCATATCTGGAGTCGTAGATGTCCATTTGAAGTCAAACCAAATGCAACTGAACGCTACGATCCATAGCTACAACTTCCATGAAGACACCAGAACCAAATTCAGACTCAAAAGAGGTGAAACATGCAATATACGTCGGACATCAGATGTTGAGCGCTTGAAGCGCGCCAGACGCGCCTGAGGCGCGTTTCCTGCCATTCAACACTGTCCAGGCACGCCTGGAGCGGGTTTTCTGCGCCTGGGGTGCGTGACGCGCATCAGCAACCATCAAAACCCAATTTTTTTACTGTTTTAGGGATCTTTTTGACTCTTGGGAAGTTGGGAGACTTGTGCCCTAGCATAGAAACTCCAAGACGGTCGTTTCTAACATCATTGGAGCAGTTTTATCAAGAATCATTCATGAATCCTTCTTGTAATTCTTCTCTAATCTCTATCTCTTTTATCTCTGTCATGAGTAACTAAACCCTATTTGTTAGGGATGAGTGTAACATGATGAAACCCTTATTTTAATGATTTGATTTCTAGTTATATGAATGAGTTTATTGAATTATTTTTCTCATCTTTGTGCTTAATGATTTTTATTGCTTGATCAACATTAAAATGTTCTACGATTTGTATTTTGAAACGGAAGTAGACTTTATGAATGTTTGAGATGAGAAATTCATGAATTTGTAGTCTAGACATAGGTGCAGGTCATGAAACCAATTAAATTAGTTGCAAAGCAATAATTTACAAGAGAATTTCTATACGATAATGCTTAATTCTAATCTTAAATCTACTAAGGAATTATGGGTTACTTTGGAATTAAAGGTTCTGTCACAAAGACATTAGGGCAAGAATCATAAAGAGAATTCGGTAATAATTCAATAAAGGAATTCAATAACTAGGATCAAATTAAACACCAAGGTTGGATTCGAAATGAAACTCATCCCTGACATTTTTCTCGATTTATATAGGATCAATTTTACTATTGTCAATTTTAAATATTATTTCAATCAACTTGGGAACTTTTTGTTCAATTTTAGTAACTAAATATAATTCAATAGTAAAACACAATCCTTGAGTTCGACACTCGGTACTACCATTTTATTATTACTTGCAACGATTTAGTACACTTGCTGAAACGCTATAAGAATTTGGTGAAATGGATGTGTGATTTTGTGGAAAAGGAATTTAATTCATTTATGTGTGTTTTTGAGAAAATTAAATTTGATGTGTTTGAGGTGTGGTTTGTGAAAATTAATTTGGCATGAGTTATGTTTGAATTTTGTGGAAACTTATGGGTGACTGATGGTTGAACTTGGTGTGATTTTGTGGATTTTGAATTGATCAAATTTAATGTAAATTATGGATTAAATTTGATGTGGGGTGGTGGAAAATATATGTTTGAGTATGCTCTGTGTTGAATTTGAAAATCGTTAGTGTTAAATGAGTATTAAAAATGGGGAATCTTTTAATATCTGCATTTACTTAATGATTGTTGTGGAAAGAGTCAGAGTATGCTCATGCATTTTATAATACATGGTGACCGCGATGGGGCCATGGTGATAGTGGTGACCATGATGGGCCACAAGATGATGCCATGTGATTTGTTGGTTCTTCTTATCCTTATGAGGATTATCGTGTCGTGCTGATCTGTGAGAGATTGCACTCTAGAATGTGCTGATCTGTGAGCGATTGCACTCTAGAAAAACAGGGTAAGGCCTGTGATAGGCGACACTTTAGTAAATCTTGCGGGCCTGTGATGGGTGGCACCTTGGTAATTAGTACAAGGCTTGTGATAAGCGGTACAAATATGATTTAGGCCCCTTCGAGGAGGGTTTGGTTTGGAAATTCCGGAATTCATGTATTTTAGCATAAACGCATTGCATTAGGGTGCTTGGCACGCGAGTCATGTTTGATATAATGTTATGATTGCGTGTGTATACTCAGCTGTTGTTGTGATTGTGTTGTAATTGGTAAGTGTGATTGTTTTGGATTTGTTGTAAGTGTTGATTGATTGCGAAACCATTTTGAAACTGAATTCTGCATTTTTTCTGCATTGTAGTCGACTACAAGAAGGTTGTAGTCGAATACAGATATCCTGATTTTGCTACTGACTTATGAAACAACATTGTAGTCGAATACAAGAAGGTTGTAGTCGAATACAAACATCCTGATTTTGCTACTGACTTATGAAACAACATTTTAGTCAAATACAAGAAAGTTGTAGTTGAATACAGATGTCCTGATTTTGCTACTGACTTACAAAATATTATATTCGAATACGACAATGCAATCTTGTTAAAAACTTCATTTTTCAACTTGTTTATGCATGTTTGACATAAGGAGTATGCTAAGTTGAAAGGTTATTTTGTGCATTGGAAATTTAAATGTTATGTGTTAATTGTTAATTTCGGTTGGTGACCCTTTACAATTATTGTGAAAATCTGGGCTTTGCCCTCAGATGAGAACCAAGATCGTCCTACCAGTTAGTACCCTGGAGATGGGAAGGTAGTTAGACATACCTGATCGGAGCTGTGTCAGGAGGATTTTGCGGGGAGCATGAAGATAGTACCCTGGAGCATGAAGGTAGTTAGAGGTCTTTCTTTTGTGGATGTATTTATTTTAATTTAGAAGATTGTACCTATACCTCATATTGTCAACTTGACTTTTATTTTGATGGGTCCTTGTACCACTTTTTGATGTGGTGTGGGGAGTTAAAAATTCTTGGGGCAGTGCTTTTGTATAGGTGTCTGCCGAGAATACCCCAGGGGTATGAACTATGCCTGATAGGACTCATAGCCTCAGTGTATTTTGATGTTTAAATATTTTGGATTCTTTTGTTATCAAAAAACTATTTCCGCTGCTTGTAAATATTGTTGACTTTTGTCGTGTTGTTACGACTTATATATTTTATCCAAAGTTATTTCTTTCTTTATTCTTGAAAATTGGATTTTTGTTTTTTTTTTATTAAAAAAACGGGCTGTTACAAGAAGCTATCAAACTTTTACTCTCATTTGTTGTTTATAACAAAATTACTTTATATCAAATGGATGTAAAAAGTGTTTTTTTTTTTAATGGTTACATTAATGAAGAAGTGTATGTCAAGCAATCCCTGAGTTTGAGGATATTAAATATCCATACAATGTTTTTAAATTAAAGAAATTTTTGTATGGACTAAAACAAGCTTCAAGGGTTGGTATGACAAACTATGTAACTTTTTGTTAAAAAAATGATTTTGAAAGAGGCCAAGTAGACACTACTCTATTTACGAAATCTTGTACAAATGATCTTTGTAAGACCCATAATTTTAAAGTATACTTTATGCATTTTAGTGTATTTTGGTATTGAACTCGGAGGATTTTTAGCCAAAGTTATTAATATTTTGGGAGTTTATATGACCAAAAAGATATTTGATGCCAGTTAAAATTACTCGTCGATAAATAAATTAAATTAAGTGCGGTGAATCATTTACGGAGAATTTAATGCCTTATGGGTGAAATGGTAATTTTAATAAATATCTAGATATTTGGAGATATTTGTTAAAAGTAATATATATATATATATATATATATATATA